>NC_140174.1:108438180-108527304 GCF_963971535.1 Notolepis coatsorum
TGTGTTTACGTGCGCTCCTGTTGTGTGTGTGTTTACTGTTTGTGTGTGTGTTTACGTGCACTCCTGTTTGTGTGTTTACGTGCACTCCTGTTTGTGTGTGTGTTTACTGTTTGTGTGTGTGTTTACGTGCGCTCCTGTTTGTGTGTTTACGTGCACTCCTGTTTGTGTGTTTACGTGCGCTCCTGTTTGTGTGTTTACGTGCACTCCTGTTTGTGTGTTTACGTGCGCTCCTGTTTGTGTGTTTACGTGCGCTCCTGTTTGTGTGTTTACGTGCGCTCCTGTTTGTGTGTTTACGTGCGCTCCTGTTTGTGTGTTTACGTGCGCTCCTGTTTGTGTGTTTACGTGCGCTCCTGTTTGTGTGTTTCCGTGCGCTCCTGTTTGTGTGTTTACGTGCGCTCCTGTTGGTGTGTTTACGTGCGCTCCTGTTTGTGTGTTTACGTGCGCTCCTGTTTGTGTGTTTACGTGCGCTCCTGTTTGTGTGTTTACGTGCGCTCCTGTTTGTGTGTTTACGTGCGCTCCTGTGTGTGTGTTTTTTTTTTTTTTTACTTTGGCCATTCCCGTGGCTCTTTTATACGTTTATCGCATTTATTCTGGTCAAGGATGACCGACAGAAACAGGCTGAAAGGGTTCAGATGGGGGGAGACACTCTGGGAAAGGCACGGCTGCAGTCCGGGATTCGAACTCGCTAAACCCCAGATCCGTGACGAGCACGGTTGTCCCCGGCGCCGAAATGGCACTCGCGGTACGTGGTGAGCTACTGGAGCTCCCCCTGTTTGTGTGTTTATGTGCGCTCCTGTTTGTGTGTTTACGTGCGCTCCTGTTTGTGTGTTTACGTGCGCTCTGGTGGTTGTGTTCTGTGGTGTACCTGCCTCTGGTTTGTGTGTTACGTGCGCTCCTGTTTGTGTGTTTACGTGCACTCCTGTTTGTGTGTTTACGTGCGCTCCTGTTGGTGTGTTTACGTGCGCTCCTGTGTGTGTGTTTACGTGCGCTCCTGTTTGTGTGTTTACGTGCGCTCCTGTTTGTGTGTTTACGTGCGCTCCTGTTTGTGTGTTTACGTGCACTCCTGTTTGTGTTTTTACGTGCACTCCTGTTTGTGTGTTTACGTGCACTCCTGTTTGTGTGTTTACGTGCGCTCCTGTTTGTGTGTTTACGTGCGCTCCTGTTTGTGTGTTTACGTGCACTCCTGTTTGTGTGTTTACGTGCACTCCTGTTTGTGTGTTTACGTGCACTCCTGTTTGTGTGTTTACGTGCACTCCTGTTTGTGTGTTACGTGCACTCCTGTTTGTGTGTTTACGTGCGCTCCTGTTTGTGTGTTTACGTGCGCTCCTGTTTGTGTGTTTACGTGCGCTCCTGTTTGTGTGTTTACGTGCGCTCCTGTTTGTGTGTTTACGTGCGCTCCTGTTGGTGTGTTTACGTGCGCTCCTGTTTGTGTATTTACGTGCGCTCCTGTTTGTGTGTTTACGTGCACTCCTGTTTGTGTGTTTACGTGCGCTCCTGTTGGTGTGTTTACGTGCGCTCCTGTGTGTGTGTTTACGTGCGCTCCTGTTTGTGTGTTTACGTGCGCTCCTGTTTGTGTGTTTACGTGCACTCCTGTTTGTGTGTTTACGTGCGCTCCTGTTGTGTGTTTACGGCCACTCCTGTTTGTGTGTTTACGTGCACTCCTGTTTGTGTGTTTACGTGCGCTCCTGTTTGTGTGTTTACGTGCGCTCCTGTTTGTGTGTTTACGTGCGCTCCTGTTTGTGTGTTTACGTGCGCTCCTGTTTGTGTGTTTACGTGCACTCCTTTTTGTGTGTTTACGTGCGCTCCTGTTTGTGTGTTTACGTGTGCTCCTGTTTGTGTGTTTACGTGCGCTCCTGTTTGTGTGTTTACGTGCGCTCCTGTTTGTGTGTTTACGTGCACTCCTGTTTGTGTGTTTACGTGCGCTCCTGTTTGTGTGTTTACGTGCACTCCTGTTTGTGTGTTTACGTGCACTCCTGTTTGTGTGTTTACGTGCGCTCCTGTTTGTGTGTTTACGTGCGCTCCTGTTTGTGTGTTTACGTGCGCTCCTGTTTGTGTGTTTACGTGCGCTCCTGTTTGTGTGTTTACGTGCACTCCTGTTTGTGTGTTTACATGCGCTCCTGTTTGTGTGTTTACGTGCGCTCCTGTTTGTGTGTTTACGTGCACTCCTGTTTGTGTGTTTACGTGCGCTCCTGTTTGTGTGTTTACGTGTGCTCCTGTTTGTGTGTTTTACGTGCGCTCCTGTTTGTGTGTTTACGTGCACTCCTGTTTGTGTGTTTACGTGCACTCCTGTTTGTGTGTTTACGTGCACTCCTGTTTGTGTGTTTACGTGCGCTCCTGTTTGTGTGTTTACGTGCGCTCCTGTTTGTGTGTTTACGTGCACTCTGTTTGTGTGTTTACGTGCGCTCCTGTTTGTGTGTTTACGTGCGCTCCTGTTTGTGTGTTTACGTGCACTCCTGTTTGTGTGTTTACGTGCACTCCTGTTTGTGTGTTTACGTGCACTCCTGTTTGTGTGTTTACGTGCGCTCCTGTTTGTGTGTTTACGTGCGCTCCTGTTTGTGTGTTACGTGCGCTCCTGTTTGTGTGTTTACGTGCACTCCTTTTGTGTGTTTACGTGCACTCCTGTTTGTGTGTTTACGTGCGCTCCTGTTGGTGTGTTTACGTGCGCTCCTGTTTGTGTGTTTACTGTTTGTGTGTGTGTTTACGTGCGCTCCTGTTTGTGTGTTTACGTGCACTCCTGTTTGTGTTTGTGTGTTTACGTGCACTCCTGTTGTGTGTTTACGTGCACTCCTGTTTGTGTGTTTCGTGCACTCCTGTTTGTGTGTTTACGTGCACTCCTGTTGTGTGTTTACGTGCGCTCCTGTTTGTGTGTTTACTGTTTGTGTGTGTGTTTACGTGCGCTCCTGTTTGTGTGTTTACGTGCACTCCTGTTTGTGTGTTTACATGCGCTCCTGTTGGTGTGTGTGTTTACGTGCACTCCTGTTTGTGTGTTACGTGCACTCCTGTTTGTGTGTTTACGTGCACTCCTGTTTGTGTGTTTACGTGCACTCCTGTTTGTGTGTTTACGTGCGCTCCTGTTTGTGTGTTTACGTGCACTCCTGTTTGTGTGTTTACGTGCACTCCTGTTTGTGTGTTTACGTGCACTCCTGTTTGTGTGTTTACGTGCACTCCTGTTTGTGTGTTTACGTGCGCTCCTGTTTGTGTGTTTACGTGCGCTCCTGTTTGTGTGTTTACGTGCACTCCTGTTTGTGTGTTTACGTGCACTCCTGTTCAGGGCCGCCTCAAGGGGCAGACGAGCAGTGTGGTCGCACAGGGCCTCGCGAAAAAATATAAATACTTTTTTTTATTTGTTTTATAAAAAAATAATAATAGAACGTTAACAATCACTTTCCATCACAGACCTAAAATCTAGTTTTGCTTACATGCTTATATATTTCACATTAGACATGTTTGTAGAATGTGTCTGACTTGTCCCGGGCTCTGCGGCTCTGCAGATATACTATTGGAGCTCTGCGGCTCTGCAGATACACTATTGGAGCTCTGCGGCTCTGCAGATACACTATTGGAGCTCTGCGGCTCTGCAGATATACTATTGGTTTCAACGAGGGGAGGGGTTACAGGTACGGGGTCTGACTATTCGGCGCTATCCACGGGAGCGCTGTGCAGCATCGGAGCAGAAGAAATAACGCAGCGTGCCGTAAGCTTATCAATACCAAGTATAGTGATTAGGTTATGCCAAGACGAAGAGGACGTTCAGCAGATGGACTAAAGATGAAAGTTGTTGCGTGTTCGAAAGTTCAGTCAGGCTAGCCATGTCGGCTTAGCTAAAGGCAGGGACAGCTAACTAGCGTTAGCTACGTTATCGAGTGCTAACATGTGGCAGATAAACTAGGAACAGACTCCCAAGTTCATCCCAACGGGGGGACAATATGGACTGGTGAACTTTGTCATCTCCACGGTTTGTTTCCTTCATCTTGGACGTTTGGTGAGTTTTTATGCAATCTATTCTGTTCCCGCCGTGGATCTCTCTCTCTCTCTCACTCTGTCTCTCTCTCTCTTTCTCTCTCTCTCTCTCTTGCTCTCTCTGTCTCTCTCTCGCGCTCTCTCTCTCTCTTCGCTCTCTCTCTCTCTTGCTCTCTCTCTCGCTCTCTCTCTCTCGCTCTCTCTCTCGCTCTCTCTCTCTTGCTCTCTCTCTTGCTCTCTCTCTCTCTCTTGCTCTCTCTCTCTCTGTCTCTCTCTGTCTCTCTCTCTCTTTCACTCGGTGTGTTGCATCATGCAAGGGTCTGCTCACACTGTGCTCGTGCAGTTTGTGACGTGTGTACTAAGCTTATAGAGTTCGATTAAAATAAGGCAAAACTGCAAATCTGCATGTCGTGCTTGAAAAATTTACCTGGCTTTAAGCTTGTTTATCAGGTTCCAGGGGTGTTTTATGCATTTTCTCTGTTACTGCCAGGTGTACGATTTTTTTTATATATTTTTTTCCTTTAGGGGGGGGGGGGGGGCCTCGCGTTTAAATCTCGCACAGGGCCTCGCATTTCTCCCAGACGGCACTGCTCCTGTTTGTGTGTGTGTTTACGTGCGCTCCTGTTTGTGTGTTTACGTGCACTCCTGTTTGTGTGTTTACGTGCGCGCCTGTTTGTGTGTGTTTACGTGCGCTCCTGTTTGTGTGTGTGTTCACGTGCGCTCTTGTTTGTGTGTGTTTACGTGCGCTCCTGTTTGTGTGTGTGTTTACGTGCGCTCGTGTTTGTGTGTGTTTACGTGCGCTCCTGTTTGTGTGTGTGTTTACGTGCGCTCCTGTTGGTGTCTGTGTTTACGTGCGCTCCTGTTGGTGTCTGTGTTTACGTGCACTCCCGTTTGTGTGTGTGTTTACGTGCACTCCTGTTTGTGTGTGTGTTTACGTGCGCTCCTGTTTGTGTGTGTGTTTACGTGCACTCCTGTTTGTGTGTGTGTTTACGTGCACTCCTGTTGGTGTGTGTGTTTACGTGCGCTCGTGTTTGTGTGTGTGTTTACGTGCGCTCCTGTTTGTGTGTGTGTTTACGTGCACTCCTGTTTGTGTGTGTGTTTACGTGCACTCCTGTTTGTGTGTGTGTTTACGTGCGCTCCTGTTTGTGTGTGTGTTTACGTGCGCTCCTGTTTGTGTGTGTGTTTACGTGCGCTCGTGTTTGTGTGTGTGTTTACGTGCGCTCCTGTTTGTGTGTGTGTTTACGTGCGCTCCCATTTGTGTGTGTGTTTACGTGCGCTCCTGTTTGTGTGTGTGTTTACGTGCACTCCTGTTTGTGTGTGTGTTTACGTGCGCTCCTGTTTGTGTGTTTATGTGCGCTCGTGTTTGTGTGTGTGTTTACGTGCGCTCGTGTTTGTGTGTGTGTTTACGTGCGCTCCTGTTTGTGTGTGTGTTTACGTGCACTCCTGTTTGTGTGTGTGTTTACGTGAACTCCTGTTTGTGTGTGTGTTTACGTGCGCTCCTGTTTGTGTGTGTGTTTACGTGCACTCCTGTTTGTGTGTGTGTTTACGTGCGCTCGTGTTTGTGTGTGTGTTTACGTGCGCTCCTGTTTGTGTGTGTGTTTACGTGCGCTCGTGTTTGTGTGTGTGTTTACGTGCGCTCCTGTTTGTGTGTGTGTTTACGTGCGCTCGTGTTTGTGTGTGTGTTTACGTGCGCTCGTGTTTGTGTGTGTGTTTACGTGCGCTCGTGTTTGTGTGTGTGTTTACGTGCGCTCGTGTTTGTGTGTGTGTTTATTAGGGCTGTCTTAAATACTTCGAAGCTTCGTTCGATGGCACAAGCTTCGAACATTAAAAAAAAAATCGAAGTTTAAAAAAATCGAAGTTTAAAAAAAATCTATTATTATTTTTTTTTTTACTTCAGTGTGTGTGTGTGTGTGTGTGTGTGTGTGTGTGTGCATGGGGCCATTGGGTGGGGCCGGGGGACAAATACACTGGAGGAAAGTAACCCAGCTCAGCACTGCCCAAATTATATCATCACTATTGCCTGTTTGAAGGATATCATCCTCAAACACATATACACCACCTACACGCCTATTCTCAGTCCTTGCCCCACAATGGTGGAATGAACTACCCACCCCAGTTAGGACAGCCGAATCCCGTCCAATCTTTCGCCGTCGACTAAAGACGCACTTCTTCAACCATTATCTGAAATAAAATTAAAAAAATTAAATTAAAAAAATCTAACCCTAACTAACCTTACTGTCATGCACTTGTCCTAATAAACTAACCTACACTGTAACACGCAACACTTTGATGAACATTGTTGCTCAGCTGATAGAGTTGCATCCTTCCTGATGACCTGTCGTACAGAACTTGTAAGTCGCTTTGGATAAAAGCGTCAGCTAAATGACTAAATGTAAATGTGAATGTAAATGCCTTGTAGAATTCCACACATAAGAAAGAAAGATACTGGGATGAATAAATAAAATAGGAAATAAAATGTAGAAATGCATGCAATACATAAATAAATATGAATCTCCATATATGAAATAGAACATTTAGATAAGGTGCTACTGAGATGTTTTGATGAGTTCTTTGTTTTTTTGTGGAAGTACAGTAGCCCTTCTTAAAAATGCATGAACATTCACTGATAATTGGTCTGTAGTGGAGTCTACAAGGTCTACATTGCCGGACCATGTAGAATCCGGACCTTGTAGACTGACATAATTCTGTGCATAGTTTAGTCTACACAGGCCATATTTCAAATAATCAAAATCTTACTTCATTCATCTTAAACATTCTTGATTTGGGGGATTGGTAGTTCCCATGAAATCTGAAGTTGTTCAAGTCAAGTCAAGTCAAGAGTTTTAATTGTCACGGCATACAGGTATACAATGAAATGCGGGTGGTCTTGCCCGCAACGATGTGCAATACAGTGGTACATATAATAGAATCAAAAGAAGGAAACAACATTGTGCAGTAACAGGTAGCAGGTAACATGGAGTGACATCTCGGTATCTGTACATAGTTATTTACAGAGCATATGGGACATGCTAGTTCGCTTTGGTAGTGCAATACACTGTTCATGTTATTCTAATTTAAAATGTCCTTTCCTTTGGCCATAAGTGTGCGTGTGTGCGACATGAGTGTGTGCCCGCTCATGTTAAAGTGTTAAGTGGCTGCTCGTGTGTGAGCGTGCACAGTGTGCGTGTCGTGTGTGTGTTCATGTGTGCTTGTGTGTGGACAGTTCAATGTTCTGAGCACTCAATGTTCATTGTTCATGGCTCTGATGGCCTGGGGGAAGAAGCTGAGCCTAAGCCGCTCTGTCCTAGTAGCTGGGGTTCGCAGGCGTCTGCCTGACCTCAGCAGCTGAAACAGGCTGTTATTGGGGTGGTGAGGGTCTTTCATTGTGGATGTTCAAACGACAACAGCGATCCACCTTGAATTAAATCACACAGCCGTGTTGGCTGCGTCACAGTCACGAAAGGGGCTACTTAATTCATTAATCCAATCCACTTTATTTATAGAGCACATTTAAAAACAACAAAGTTTACCAAAGTGCTGTACACGTCCCACAACATAAGATAAAATAAAAAATGTATTATTTTTTTTTTATTATTCGAAGCTTCGAATTAAAATCGAAGCTCGGCCCCGAAGCTTCGATTGCCAAAAAAAAATCGAAGGTCAGCCCTAGTGTTTATGTGAGCTTGTGTTTGTGTGTGTGTTTATGTGAGCTTGTGTTTGTGTGTGTGTTTACGTGCGCTCCTGTTTGTGTGTGTGGATACGTGCGCTCCTGTTTGTGTGTGTTTATGTGAGCTTGTGTTTGTGTGTGTGTTTATGTGAGCTTGTGTTTGTGTGTTTGTTTACGTGCGCTCCTGTTTGTGTGTGTTTATGTGAGCTTGTGTTTGTGTGTGTGTTTATGTGAGCTTGTGTTTGTGTGTTTGTTTACGTGCGCTCCTGTTTGTGTGTGAGGAGACGTGGTGTGTGGAGGAGGCGTGGCGTGTGGAGGAGGCGTGGCGTGTGGAGGAGGCGTGGTGTGTGGAGGAGGCGTGGTGTGTGGAGGAGGCGTGGTGTGTGGAGGAGGCGTGGCCTGTGGATGAGGCGTGGTGTGTGGAGGAGGCGTGGTGTGTGGAGGAGGCGTGGTGTGTGGAGGAGGCGTGGTGTGTGGGGGAGGCC
The DNA here is from genome assembly GCF_963971535.1 of Notolepis coatsorum. Lineage (NCBI taxonomy): Eukaryota > Metazoa > Chordata > Actinopteri > Aulopiformes > Paralepididae > Notolepis > Notolepis coatsorum. The sequence continues at coordinate 108,446,293 of NC_140174.1, forward strand.
TGGTGTGTGGAGGAGGCCTGGTGTGTGGAGGAGGCGTGGTGTGTGGAGGAGGCCTGGTGTGTGGAGGAGGCCTGGTGTGTGGAGGAGGCCTGGTGTGTGGAGGAGGCCTGGTGTGTGGAGGAGGCGTGGTGTGTGGAGGAGGCCTGGTGTGTGGAGGAGGCCTGGTGTGTGGAGGAGGCCTGGTGTGTGGAGGAGGCCTGGTGTGTGGAGGAGGCGTGGTGTGTGGAGGAGGCCTGGTGTGTGGAGGAGGCCTGGTGTGTGGAGGAGGCCTGGTGTGTGGAGGAGGCCTGGTGTGTGGAGGAGGCCTGGTGTGTGGAGGAGGCCTGGTGTGTGGAGGAGGCCTGGTGTGTGGAGGAGGCCTGGTGTGTGGAGGAGGCCTGGTGTGTGGAGGAGGCCTGGTGTGTGGAGGAGGCCTGGTGTGTGGAGGAGGCCTGGTGTGTGGAGGAGGCCTGGTGTGTGGAGGAGGCCTGGTGTGTGGAGGAGGCCTGGTGTGTGGAGGAGGCCTGGTTTGTGGAGGAGGCCTGGTGTGTGGAGGAGGCCTGGTGTGTGGAGGAGGCCTGGTGTGTGGAGGAGGCCTGGTGTGTGGAGGAGGCCTGGTGTGTGGAGGAGGCGTGGCGTGTGGAGGAGGCCTGGTGTGTGGAGGAGGCGTGTGGAGGAGGCGTGGTGTGTGGATGAGGCGTGGCGTGTGGATGAGGCGTGGCGTGTGGATGAGGCGTGGCGTGTAGAGGAGGCGTGGCGTGTGGATGAGGCGTGGCGTGTGGATGAGGCGTGGCGTGTGGATGAGGCGTGGCGTGTGGATGAGGCGTGGCGTGTGGATGAGGTGTGGCGTGTGGATGAGGCCTGGCGTGTGGATGAGGTGTGGCGTGTGGATGAGGCCTGGCGTGTGGAGGAAGTCTGGCGTGTGCACCGTGACGTTGGAACACGCGGAGCGGCTTGTAGACCATCTCTGTTCTCTGATCCAAAAGAAAATACATGCGCGCACCACTGTGTGCGCACCACCACACACACACACACACACACACACACACACACACACACACACACACACACACACACACACACACACACACACACACACACACACACACACACACACACACACACTCTGTCCACTCTCTCTCTGAGCACACAGATCCGAGGAGACAAAAGGGACACATGGGGAGGGACGGTAGCGGGAGAGAGCAGCGTGTGTCCTCTGAGTCCCTGCTAGGCCCTGCAGGTTGACACTCAGACCATGTGACAAGGATCCGCCACCCCCCCCCCCCCCCCCCCCCTCCCTCATTTGGAGAGCAGCTGTGGCTGTTAGTATGAAACATTGAAGGAAACAGCTGTCCTGGCTCCAGCTCCGCCACATCGTCGCCTGGTCCCTCTGCCCGGCCCCCCCCCCTCCCCCTCCAACACCCCCACACCAGAGCCATCTAAAAGAGAGTTGCGACACAAGGCGGCTACGTGGCGTAGTGGGAAAGGCGCTCGCCACGAATGCGGAGACGCTGGGCTCGCCTGTTCGAGCCCAGCGCTCCACATTGCTTTCAGTTTAGCTGGTCGTTCATACTAATACACATTGGCCGTATTAGGGGGTGGGAAACTGATGGGTGGGGATCGGGCGTTGTGGACAGCGACTCCTACAGGTCGGTTGGTGCGCCTGCGCAGTAGAATCAGGAAGTGTCGGGGGCAGAGTGAGCCTCCCACTCGTTACTCCTCGCCACTGAGAGATCGAGCTGCGCAGGTGAAAAGATGCGACTGCTGTTACCTCAAGTACCGGAGGGGACTTGTGCTATGTATGACTTAGTCCACATTGCAGCCGGCTTGTGGGAGGCAAGAAACAGCGTTCGTGACAGGGGAGGGTTGAATTGGATGATACGAAATTGGGATGGGAGAAAATATAGAAAAAATGGGAGAAAAAGTGGATAAAAAAAAAAAGAGAGTTGCGACACTTCCATTGAGTTTCATTGTTATCGTGGAATGCAGAAGTTGAACGCCTCATGTGGCGTGCATAGTTCCAAGCTCTGCGAGCAGGACAAGTTTCCAGCTTTGAACGCGATTACTTTTCATTGTTTACGAGGCACTCTTGCTGGTAAGTTTACTTTACTTTACTTTACTTTACTTTTTACATTTTAATGCATTAGCAGACCACTCATGGATTTAGTCAATAGTGGTATTTTATGTAGCAAGCTTTAGTTAATGTTTATCGTATGTTAATAGCTTGTTAGATTCTAAATGCAGTTAGCTAACGTTACCATACGGACGTTGGCCTAACGTTACATTTACCAAATTATTTGCAGTTATTGGTGTTCGTTAGTTTATCTTCGTTTATTAGATTTATTGTTAAAGTGAGCAACACGTAGTTTCGATCGTATCCGTATTAGTACATCTGATTACAATCAAGAATCAAGAGGTTTATTTGTCACATACTACATACCAGGGCATACAGTGAAATGCGGGTGGCCATGCCCGCATTGATTGTCCAAAATACAATAATAAAATAGGCATAGAAAAAAATACCATGCATGGTAAAAAAATTAAAAAAAGACATGCTAGGTTCCTGAGAAACTGGTTCCTATATATACACTTACAATATACAATGTTAACTCTTAATGTATCTAAACTATACTATACAGTACCTCCTTCTTTTAAAGTGACTTCACACTTAGTTAGTTAGTTGCTCAACTAACATTAACCTTTCAGATGAAGAACCATAAAAGTCTGAACAATTAATCTGTGATCATCCACATTTATGCTGCTGTTATGTTTATGTTTTTGTGGGGTCAGGTGCAGGGCTGCGATCCATCAGCTCCTCCATTCTGAGACCAAGACTGGGAAATGTCTCCTTTGCGTCCAGGAAGTCTGCCAAAAGGCTGGAGGAACTTGATGGCCTTTTGGTATTCCTCCATCTTGTGCCTACTCAGTGCCATTACTGGGTGGTGAGAGGACATGAGGTCAAACCAATGGTTCACCTGCTCCAGGAGCCATGCTGTTGTCTGGTAAGATGGGGGTCGTTGTTCCTACTCCACCATGAATTTCAGGCCAGCACTTATTGCAAAGAACCCGGACTCCCACAGCCTCCTCCCGTATCCCTCTCCCTCCCACGTAAGCTTTTCAAACATGCTGTAACTGTGGGGGACACTATCATTACTATCAGACACTATCATCTCTGTCAGGCCATCTACCTTCAGCTTGTCAAACACCTCCCCTAATACTCCTGGTTCCATCTTTATATGTTACAATCTAAAATGATGATATGGTATTGTCAGTGTTACAGCGAGGGTGTGTAGGCTAGTCATTGAAATATTAAATATTGGGGGGGCAGGTGGCGCACGGAGATTACGTCCGTCACCAACACCGGGAGACACTAGGATTCGCCTGTTCGAATCCAGCTCCCGGCGTTGCTATCAGCTTGGCTGGCCCCTCACACTGATACAATTGGCCGTATCAGAGGGTGGGAAAGCTGAAGGGTGGGTCCTGGGCGTTGTGGACAGCGACCCCTACAGTTCGGTCGGGGCGCCTGCTCAGCGAGGGCTGGAACTGAGGAGAGATAGTGTGGCCTCCCACACGCTACACTCTCCCCGGTGAGAGCCTGCGCGGCCAGGTTGGCCTGCCCCAGGCTGCACATGCGTCGGAGGAAAGCATGTGACAGTCTCCGGTCTCCCGGACCAACAGTAGGGGAAAGTACGCAACAACCAGGAAGGGTGGGATGGGGAGAGAAAATCGGGAAAAAAGGAGGGGAAGAAAGATAAAAAAAAAAAAAAAAATATTAAATATTATATAAATTACAACTTTACGTTATTCATACCAAAGTTCATTTGGGAGGGCGGTCAGGTGGCGTAGCGGAGATTGCGCTTGTCACCAATGCAAGAGGCTGTGGTCTCGACTCCCGGAGTCAGCATTGCCTTGGCTTGGGCTGATCGCTATACTAACTCGTTTGGCTGGGTTAGGGGGAGGGAAGCCGTGGGTGGGAAACTGGCGTTGTGGACAGCGACGCCTACAGGTCAGGTCTGGGCGCTTGCTCAGCGGAGGCAAGGACTTGAGGAAGGCAGAGTGACCTCCCACGCGTTACACTTCACCAATGAGAGCCCTCGCTGCCAGGTGAGAAGAGAACCACTGGCTGTCGCTGCACGTGTCGGAGGAAGCGTGCGGATACTTCAAGGTTCCCTTGTACCGACCAGTAGGAGAACATGCGCACAACAACCAGGTAGGGGAGGGGGGGGAATTGGCACAACGACTAAATTGGGACGGGGAGAAAACAGAGAAAAATCTGAGAAAGAGAGATAGAAAAAAAAAAGTTCATTTGGGCACAATATGTGTGGTCATTGGCCACAGCATGAACATGTACTGGAGGTTTTGGGCTGGTTCTCACAGTGGGACCCCTTCTCCTCTTGGGCTTAGGGCGATGCACAAATATGGTTGGAACAGCATCAGCCTTCAATTTTAGTTGGCCTTTTTGGTTTGCTGTGAATTGCTCTCCCTCAAAATGTGCCTGCAGAATCATTCCAGACTTTACCCCATAATTGTCAATCACAAATTCATTTTAGTCATGTACATATTACAGTAAAACACATTGAACCTGTTGTGGAATATTTTAAATGAGCCAAACAGTGAAACTGTAGAAATTCAGATGAGTCAAATTGTATAAAAAATTGAATATAGTTTATTATCTGTTTTCTATGGCCATAGAAAGATTATGCACAGTTTAACATTTGACAAATTAAGATAACAAATGAATAACAGATAATGACAAGAAAGGTAAACAAAGGTGAGATTATGGGTTTTGTCGTATCCGTCACAAGATTGATATGAAGACAACGAGAAAAAGAACAAGATGTGATTTACTTGGACATGTCATATCTAAGTCAAGCTGGCCTGACCTTTAAGTTGTTGTCTGAGCTGTATACTAGTTATACTAGTTAACTATATGACTAGTCAACCTTTTTCTTCTCCTCTCTGTGTCCAAATGCTGCAAGCCAACCATGGTAAGATGTCGATCTATAAAAGTTAGATGTTATGATTAAGCAAGCAAAATATGTATACTAAAATACCAAGTTTCCCACAGCAGAAACTGGTGGGTGAACTCTAAACCCTCTAAAATATTGAAATCAAATCGAGTTTTATTGTCACATACACAATCATACACCTCTTGAAGCAGGATGCTTGCATGCTGTGGAATGGAAATGTTAGAGATGAGAAGAGATACAAGATGTGTGTTGTTGTAGAGTGCATGAGCAACTCCATAACTCTATCTCCCTGTTTTGTTTTCTAGGATAAATTACCACTATAATGACGTGCATGCGTGTGTCCAGTCTGAGGTGAGCAGCAGTCGTGACAGAAAGGCCCGAATCTAGCACTACAAACAACAGGAGTGGAAGACTGGACCTCTACCTGGACATATTATAGGCCTATAATAATAAAAAAATGCATTCATATTTTTCATAACTTATCCTAGGTTATGGGACAGTCCCCACAGACAACAGAAAAACTGATTAATGCTGTCTCTCTGCCACCCCCCAGAAATGCTATTATATATATATTGAATATAAAGTGTTGTCAACATAGTAACTGTAATGTGGGCTGATTAATAAAATTATGCTTGAGTGTTTAACAACTGCCGTTAAATGGCTAATGTAAAGTAAAACAATAGTCATCAGTAGCTAGCATAGTAACGTTCGATATTGCCGCCAGCGCCTAGTGATATAAAGAAAGTATTATAAATGTAAATAATAAAGTAGCAGACATATAAATGGTAGAACACAACAGTGATCAATGCACATTATGTATTCATATTTATTTACCGAAAATTGCTGTAACAGACTAGTAGTAGTCGCTGCTGCTCCTCTGTCTCGCTAAAATCAGGTCGACGGCGCTGAGTGTAGATTTGTTTTGGAACTAAGCGAGCTACGTGAACCACGTGATCGCGTGGCGGCGAGATCACATAGTGCCGTAACTCTTATTATATGGCTCTGCCCCACACCAACTCTTGGTGTATGTGTGTGTGTGTGGGTGGGGGGGGGTGTCTTTGGGAGATATCCCCAACATCTGGGGGAGGAGGGAGGGAGGGGTGGAGCTCGCCATTTGTTTGGATGCTATTCATGAAATGATAGAGAGAGGATTTTTCTTTTTCTTTTATCCAGCGAATGGACTGAGAGCAGAGAGCGGCTGAGACGGTGTCTCTGTCAAGAGTCACTTTATTGTCCCATCAGCTGGGAAATTTGTCTTGGGCTTTTACACCCACACTGCAGCCACAGACACATACATACAGACATGACACAACTGACTCCAATCAGAGGAGATAAACAATATAAAAGATACAATAAAGTTCTCAGAAGGACCGTGTTCACAGCAGCTGAGACGGTGTCTCTGTCCGCAGGACCGTGTTCACACACAGTGAAACACACGCTTGTGAAGGGAACAGTGGAGAAGGCAACTCCTCTATTAAACATCCCCTCTATCCAAATCGTCCTGTTGTTTTTATAATTAACTCCCCTGGGAGGCGTGACTTTGACTGTACAGATTGTTATTTGTGACTTTGACTATACAGATTGTTATTTGGGACTTTGATTATACAGATTGTTATTTGGGACTTTGACTTATACAGATTGTTATTATGTTTTGCTTTTGTTTATTTATTTTCTTTTTTTCCATTTAATTTCTTGAGATCAATGATTTGTTTTGATTTTATATTGTTTGTATTTATTTACATGTTCGAAATAAAGATTTCAAATCAAATAAAAAAGTACAAAATTAAGTATAAAATGCATCCATCCACCCTGTCCTCTCTGATGGTACCAGGTCTCATCCACCCTGTCCTCTCTGATGGTACCAGGTCTGTCTCATCCACCCTGTCCTCTCTGATGGTACCAGGTCTGTCTCATCCACCCTGTCCTCTCTGATGGTACCAGGTCTGTCTCCATCCACCCTGTCCTCTCTGATGGTACCAGGTCTGTCTCATCCACCCTGTCCTCTCTGATGGTACCAGGTCTGTCTTCATCCACCCTGTCCTCTCTGATGGTACCAGGTCTGTCTCCATCCACCCTGTCCTCTCTGATGGTACCAGGTCTGTCTCCATCCACCCTGTCCTCTCTGATGGTACCAGGTCTGTCTCCATCCACCCTGTCCTCTCTGATGGTACCAGGTCTGTCTCCATCCACCCTGTCCTCTCTGATGGTACCAGGTCTCATCCACCCTGTCCTCTCTGATGGTACCAGGTCTGTCTCATCCACCCTGTCCTCTCTGATGGTACCAGGTCTGTCTTCATCCACCCTGTCCTCTCTGATGGTACCAGGTCTGTCTCCATCCACCCTGTCCTCTCTGATGGTACCAGGTCTGTCTCATCCACCCTGTCCTCTCTGATGGTACCAGGTCTGTCTCCATCCACCCTGTCCTCTCTGATGGTACCAGGTCTGTCTCATCCACCCTGTCCTCTCTGATGGTACCAGGTCTCATCCACCCTGTCCTCTCTGATGGTACCAGGTCTGTCTCCATCCACCCTGTCCTCTCTGATGGTACCAGGTCTGTCTCATCCACCCTGTCCTCTCTGATGGTACCAGGTCTGTCTCCATCCACCCTGTCCTCTCTGATGGTACCAGGTCTCATCCACCCTGTCCTCTCTGATGGTACCAGGTCTCATCCACCCTGTCCTCTCTGATGGTACCAGGTCTGTCTTCATCCACCCTGTCCTCTCTGATGGTACCAGGTCTGTATCCATCCACCCTGTCCTCTCTGATGGTACCAGGTCTGTCTCCATCCACCCTGTCCTCTCTGATGGTACCAGGTCTCATCCACCCTGTCCTCTCTGATGGTACCAGGTCTGTCTTCATCCACCCTGTCCTCTCTGATGGTACCAGGTCTGTCTTCATCCACCCTGTCCTCTCTGATGGTACCAGGTCTGTCTTATCCACCCTGTCCTCTCTGATGGTACCAGGTCTGTCTTCATCCACCCTGTCCTCTCTGATGGTACCAGGTCTCATCCACCCTGTCCTCTCTGATGGTACCAGGTCTGTCTTCATCCACCCTGTCCTCTCTGATGGTACCAGGTCTGTCTCATCCACCCTGTCCTCTCTGATGGTATTTTGAATTTTGAATTTGAATTTATTCACACACTCACACGATACAATACAATAAATATCATCATCATGGTATCATCATCATCGGAATTGTGTAGTGTGCCAGGTCTCCCAAGAAGCTATTTAAAGCTTTTGGAGGGAGCCTGATCACAAACAGAGGCAAACAAAACATATAACATGGATAGGCTTACATACCTACCTACTAACATACATACAACATAGATACATAAATACAGACAAATAATATACCCAAGTATGGTTACTATTTACAGATATGTTTTGAGAAAATCCTCTTTCAGTGATTTTGGAGATGGATTTGGACTGTTTCAGACTCTCGTCAAGCTCATTCCAGATCTGTACCAGGTCTCATCCACCCTGGATGATCCTCTCTGAACCATGTTGAAGGCCGCAGCACATCCACTTCCATTTTACAGTCTCGCTGTCGCAAGACACGCTGTACTTTAAAAGACCCCGAGGCTGTTAAAGCAGCTCCTTGGAGACACACGCTCACTTACTGTAGCTGCGGAGGAGGAAGATGCAGCGAGCGTTAGGGGAAACAGAGGAGGACGGAGATGCAGTGAGCGCAGGGGAGGAGTGGCATAAAGGTTGTGTGTGATTCCTAGTGACAGGCTGAAAGGAGGTACCGCCTGAACCTGGCTCTCCGTCGGGGCCCCCGGACCCCTGTTGTTTCTCCGAGTGGCTGTACCACCTCGCGCTCGCAGTGTCAGTGACTGATCCAGAGGGAAATGGCCTTGAATAATTGATCAGCCACGTTGAAGTGTCTGCGGACTATAATGGTGCGGGCGCTTGAGCAAGAGACAATTAGCAACAGGGGTAATTACACTTATAGGCAATTTGTAAGACCATCCCATCCTGACAGAGCGCATGCAGGGCTGCTGATGGCGGTGGAGGAGGAGGAGAAACAGCCCTGGGAGGTGAAGCGCGGAAACAGGGCCATGTTCTGTCTGCAGCCGCTTCAGTCATCATCCTAGACTGTGGTTGAGGGTAGACTGGTGTCTAGTGAAACACCACCATAGCGTGTGTGTGTGTGCAACACAATCTCATCAGAAAATGTAAATAAAGTACTAATTGACCACAGGAAAAAAAAGGTACATAATGTACATTATGTTATAGCCATAAGTAATATATTTACATTTCGTATCGGTGACATTCCAAAACAAACGCGACTGGGAGTCAAAGTAACAGTGCTTGTTGTCGCAGGCGAGTGATGTCACCACTAGTGGTCGCGGTGAGTGATGTCACCACTAGTGGTCGTGGGTGAGTGATGTCACCACTAGTGGTCGCGGTGAGTGATGTCACCACTAGTGGTCGTGGGTGAGTGATGTCACCACTAGACTAAGACCAGAGACCCACCCTGATATAGACACGCAAGAGTATGTTTATGGTTTAGATAGAAAGTTATGGTTAGGGTTAGGGTTAAGGTTATGATTAGTTTAAGGTAACAGTGTGGTTAAGGTTAGAGTTAAGGTTATGGTTAGTTTAAGGTAACAGTGCGATTACGGTTAGGGTTAAGGTTATGGTTAGTTTAAGGTAACAGTGCCGTTAAGGTTAGGGTTAAGGTTATGGTTAATTTAAGGTAACAGTGTGGTTAAGGTTATGGTTAGTTTAAGGCAGCGGCTCTCAAACTACGGGTTGCGACCGAAAGTGGGGTCACGGTTAGGTGACAGTGGGGTTGCGCATTGGCAAAAGAAAAATTAGAGAAAAACCGACGAGCCCAACTCAGATTGAGTTTTCCACCTGGAAGCTGTTTGTATTTGCCATGTCTCTCATAATCACGGAGACCATGTCTTGTCTTTTGTGTGTAACCTTGACACTCGCAATGGATAGGTTTGTTGTCACTGTCAGAAGCGTGGAGAGAAGAAGCACGGATTTTCCTTGCAGACAAAAACAACCCATTGGCAGAGAAATGTGCTGATAATGAATGGCTGGCAAAGTTGGCCTATCTAGCCGAGATCTTTGACCACCTCAATGTGTTGAATCTGGGACTACACGGTCCGGACACAGACCTGTTTGCACTTGCAGCTAAAATGGAGAGCTGGATTAAATGAAGGAACTCCGTTTGTGGCACTCCAGGATAATCAGAGGAGATTTTGGGGTATTTCCTCAGCTTGATGGCTTTTTGGAGGAACAGAATGTTGCAAAAAAAATTTGAAGCCCATCATCTGTAGCCACATAGAAGGGCTCATTGAACCATTTCTGAACTATTACAAAGAGAGCACGGACAATTTGGACAACTGGATCCAAGATCCATTCATGACGCAACAGGCCTCCCACTGTCTGAGCAGGAGGCGCAAATTGATCTTTCGTGTGTCGAGAAAGTCAAGTTCACTGGACAGGCCCTCGCAAATCAGTCCGGAACGAGTACCCAATGTTGTGTAATGCTGCGCCGAGAAAGCTTGTCCTCTTCGCATCAACATACTGTACATCTCTGGGGCCGGATTTTCAGCACTGACTTAAATAAATAAATAAATAAATAAATAAATAAATAAATAAATAAATAAATAAATAAATAAATAAATAAATAAATAAATAAATAAATAAATAAATAAATAAATAAATAAATAAATAAATAAATAAATAAATAAATAAATAAATAAATAAATAAATAAATAAATAAATAAATAAATAAATAAATAAATAAATAAATAAATAAATAAATAAATAAATAAATAAATAAATAAATAAATAAATAAATAAATAAATAAATAAATAAATAAATAAATAAATAAATAAATAAATAAATAAATAAATAAATAAATAATTAAATAAATAAATAAATAATTAAATAATTAAATAATTAAATAAATAATTAAATAAATAATTAAATAAATAATTAAATAAATAATTAAATAAATAATTAAATAAATAATTAAATAAATAAATGAATAAATAAATAAATACAGATCTCGCTTCAGAGTAGAAGCGGATCTGCCAGTCTTTCTCAGCACAACGCAGCCACGTATCATGGAACTGTTCAAATGTACAAGCACACCCTTCCCATTAAGTCTAATTTTTTTTCTTTTTTTTGAAAAGTGCATGTGAACACATTTTCTTAGCTTTTTTTATGTTTTATATGCGTCGTTTTATAAATGTGTATACAGAAACAATTCCGTTGCTTTTGTTGATAATATTCATTAATTTCATTGATAACATAGTGCTGTAATTTCATTTTCCAATAAATATGCATGATCAAGTTCAACAACGTGTGCTTTTATTTTGATAGTCCTTATTTCCATGTTGAAATTACGCAATACATTAAGTGTGGGGTCGCCAAAAAAAATCCTAAATAGAATGGGGTTGTGGTATAAAAAAGTTTGAGAACCCCTGGTATAAGGTAACAGTGTGGTTAAGGTTATGGTTAGTTAACAGTGTGGTTAAGGTTATGGTTAGCTTAAGGTGAATGAATGAATGAATGAAAACTTTATTTAACAGATTGCAGAATGGGTACAATACAGTACGGCTCAATACATACAATTGTTAAGGGGATGCAGACCTGAGAAAGACGTTTGTCTTGTTTCCATCAGGGTCCCCCATTTTCAATTCATATAGACATATATGACATACATGACATACAGATAGTCAGTACTGCTACATCTATACATTTATGACATACCAGATTTGCAAATACAGTACTGTTTGTGATACAGAAGGAGTCAAGAAAAGGGAGTATATACATTTGACGTAGAAACTGTACATTGGAGGAGGTTGGGTGGGGGGGGTTGGGTACATTGGGATATTGACAACCATACTGGGTAATTTACATTGGAGGTGGTTGGGGGGGGGGGGGGGCCGGGGGGCACACTGTATAAACAAGTAACACTGTACATTGAGGGGGGGGGGGGAGGAGACACTGTACAAACAAACACAATTGTACATTGAACTATTGACAAAACCATACTAGGTAAATGACTGTACATTGGAGGGGGTTGGGTTAGGATATTTACAGGGGCCAGTGTTGAGTTGCAGTCTCCCGTAGGTGTCCCTTGAGAGAGGTTTTGAAAGTGGGTAGTGATCCACATTCCTTTACAGCTTTGGGTAGGGCGTTCCACATTGATGTGGCATAATTGCGAAACGTGTTTAGTCCCTTATTTGAGCCGAATCTGGGTTTAACATGATTTGTGGAGCTCCCTCTGGTGTTGTGATCGTGGTATTCACTGACCTTTGGGAAGTATTTTGACATGTACATGGGTACCTTGGTCGTGTAGTGTATCTTGTAAACCAGGCCCATTGCAAGTTGTTGTACTCTGTCGTCTACTCTAAGCCATCCTAGGTTGTCAAAGTGGGCAGGGGTGAGGTGGGTTCTAGGAGTAAGGTCAAGCAGTAGTCTGACCAGTTTGTTTTGAGATGTTTGTAATTTTGTTTTTAGCGCCTTTGAGGTGCTTTGGTACCATGAGGTGCAAGCATAGTCGTAGTACCCCTGAATGAGTGCTCCTGCCAGAGTCTTCAGGGTGTTCTTGTTTACCAGAGAGGAGATCCGGTACAAGAATCGAGTTCGTTGGTTGACTTTTTTTATTACATTGGATGCCATTTTGTCACAGGAGAGATTAGCCTCTAGGATGGAACCCAGGTAGGTAATTTCATCTTTCCTTGTGACAATATTGTCACCCACTGTAACTGAGAAGCCGTCGGTCTTGCTGAGTTTGTTATTTGAACCGAAGAGAATGGACTCTGTTTTGCCCATGTGTAATGATAGTTTGTTATCAGCGAGCCATATGCAGATTCTGCCTAGTTCCGAGCTGAGGGTTTTTTCAACCTGTAACTTGTTCTTGTCAGAGACCAGCAGGGCTGAGTTGTCCGCAAACAGGAACAAGTTGCAGTCACAAGCTGACGACATGTCATTTGCATAAATTAGGAACAGTAGCGGTCCTAGTATGCTTCCTTGTGGAACACCACAGCTCACTGTGAGGGGGGGGGATAGGGTACCGTTTACCTCCACCATCTGTTCCCTCCCCTCAAGGTAGGATTGCATCCAGCTCACTGATAGACTATCAAAACCAATTGCTTTTAGCTTGTCAATCAGAATGGAGTGATTGACCGTGTCAAAGGCCTTTTGTAGGTCCAGCATGACCATGCCACAGTATTTGCCTGCGTCCACCTCTTGTTTGATGTGGTCATTCAAATAGAGAAGGCATGTGTCAGTGGAGTGGGATGTTCTGAAGCCAGATTGGAATTCGTAGATTAGATTTTTTTCCGCTAGGTACTTTTCGACCTGTTCGTAGACTATTTTTTCCATGACTTTCGAGATGGAGGTGAGAATAGGTAACAGTGTGGTTATGGTTAGTGTTAAGGTTATGGTTCGTTTACGGTAACAGTGTGGTTGAGGTTATGGTTAGTGTTAAGGTTATGATTAGTTTAAGGTAACAGTGTGGTTAGTTTAACCTTTTAAGCATCGGACAGCCCGTGTAGTGGAACATCTAGAACATTATGTAGAACATAATAATGGTGTCTTATTACTGGATCACAGTAGAACACTGGATCACAGTAGAACATAATAATATGGTGTCTTATTACTGGATCACACTAGCTGCCGTCTCCACTTGTCTGTTATTTGGGTCCTACAGTACGTACACCACCACCCCATGACATTTACAAACTGGTCTGGGCTTTTGGTAGGCAGTGTTCCTGGCTCCAAAAAGCACTGCTCATTGATTCATCAAAGCTACTGTAATTCATCCCATTGTGACATCATGGAGGGGAAGCACTTCTGAACAGTTCAAACCCTGGAAGCACTTCTGAACAGTTCAAACCCTGGAAGCCCTTCTGAACAGTTCAAACCCTGGAAGCACTTCTGAACAGTTCAAACCCTGGAAGCACTTCTGAACAGTTCAAACCCTGGAAGCACTTCTGAACAGTTCAAACCCTGGAAGCACTTCTGAACAGTTCAAACCCTGGAAGCCCTTCTGAACAGTTCAAACCCTGGCCAAACGGTAAGGAGGACATAATTTGACCACAGTGAACATTTCAAACAAAGACAAGACAAAACTAATGTTCCATATGTCCCCTTTTGGTCCAATCTAGTGTACATCAGATACATTAGTGCATTAGTCTGGTCGACATTTCCTTTGGAATCTGCTATGTTACGTTACCTCCCCCACATTATACCATGTCCAAACTGTTGATTCTAGATGCATGAATGTGTTATGAAAGATGCCATGAGTTTTTTATGATTTTAAAAAGTAATCACTTACAGGCAAAGTCTTACCAAACTGATATCATGTAACGTATTCTCTGTGGTTAGTCATTTAGCATATCTAAACTATTATTCACTACTTTTTGTCTAAACTATTATCTACTACTATTTGTCTAAACTGGTATGTTATTCATACAATTTGTCTAAACTAGTATTTACTACTATTTGTCTAAACTATATCTACTACTATCTATAAAGTAATTTAGAAACGGACCTTTGTAAAGAAACTCAAAGTGAGTTGAGCTGCTCTGCTGTTCTGTAAAGTAACTCAGAACCATATCCTGTAAAGTAACTCAGGAGCCTACTTCAACGAGATTATTGTATTGTAAATGAGGGCTATTTAATTTTTATTGTATTGAACTATTTTATTGCACTGTAGTACTGCATCATTTTACTGTCTATTCTATTTTATTAACCATTTTTACTGCACTTTTTACTCTTTTTATTACTTCCTATTTTAAAACTGAATCAAACCGTAAACAGAGAGGCCTATTGGGATGTTAGATCCTAATATGAAAAACTGTGATTTGCCTTACTTTGCTGCTATCTTTTTATGCTTGTTTTATATGTTTTTTGTCATTTTAAAACGGAATCAAACCGTAAACAGAGAGGCTTATTGGAATGTTAAATCCTAATATGAAAAACTGTGATTTGCCTTACCTTGCTGCTATATTTTTTATGCTTGTTTTATAAGTTTTGTATGTCATTTTATGCCATAGAATCAAACCATAAACAAAGTGGCCTATTGGGATACTAGATCCTAATGTGAAAAACTGTGATTTTATGTGTCTGCACTTTATGTGCTCATTTTGTGTCTTTGCTGTATTTTTCTGCCGCACTTTGAGCTGCAATTCTTGTATGAAAGGTGCTATACAAATACAGTTATTATTATTATTATTATTATTATTATTATTATTATTATTATTATTATTATTATTATTATTATTATTATTATTATTATTATTATTATTATTATTATTATTATTATTATTATTATTATTATTATTATTATTATTATTATTATTATTATTATTATTATTATTATTATTATTATTATTATTATTATTATTATTATTATTATTATCATTACTATTTGTCTAAACTATTATTTATTACTATTTGTCTAAACATATCTACTACTATTTGTCCAAACTATTATTTACTACTATTTGTGTAAACTATTATTTACTCTTTGTCTAAACTATTATTTACTACAATTTGTCTAAACTGGAATGTTATTCATACTATTAGTTTATTTATTTATCTGCCATCATGCTAAGACCTTGACTTCTACGTGAACCTGGAAGTTGATTAGATGTATTAGCTAAGTCATATCACTGTAGCACTTAAACACTTCAGAGAGAGAGAGAGAGAGAGAGAGAGAGAGAGAGAGAGAGAGAGAGAGAGAGAGAGAGAGAGAGAGAGAGAGAGAGAGAGAGAGAGAGAGAGAGAGAGAAAGGGAGAGAGAGAGGGCGAAAGAGGGAGAGAGGAGAGAGAGAGAGAGAGGGGGAGGGAGAGAGAGAGGGGGAGGGAGAGAGAAAGAGAGAGAGAGAGAGATTATTCTAAACGAAGTAATGACAGTTAAAGCTCATTATATATTTCCTCCTGTTCACTCTTAGGACTCTCTCTTTTTCTCTCTCTCTCTTTCTCTTTCTCTTGTGATTCATTTCCAATGTGCCCTTTGTAATTAAACCTGTGGGTTCCTCACTTAAAGCAGACAGGCCGAGGGAGGCGACATCAGCTGAGGCCATCAGTCATGCGTGGCCGGCTGCGGTGGCTCCCTGGCCGTGGTGAAGCCTAGCAGAGGCAGACCGCCATACTGTCATTATATACTGTCATTATATACTGTCATTATATACTGTCCACCATACTGTCCACCATACTGTCATTATATACTGTCATTATATACTGTCCACCATACTGTCATTATATACTGTCATTATATACTGTCCACCATACTGTCATTATATACTGTCATTATATACTGTCATTATATACTGTCATTATATACTGTCATTATATACTGTCATTATATACTGTCCACCATACTGTCATTATATACTGTCATTATATACTGTCATTATATACTGTCATTATATAACTGTCATTATATACTGTCATTATATACTGTCATTATATACCAGTGGCGGACTGGGACACAAATTCAGCCCGGGACATTCAGACGCACCAGCCCACACACCGGCCCACGCACCGGCCCACGCACCGGCCCACGCACCGGCCCCGAAACCGGCCCACACAACGGCCGTTATGAAACACTTGTCCAGTATTAAACAACCCAAGGCTGTGGCTAAGGAGTCAACATCAGGGAGACCAAATCTACACACCGCCCCTAGATGTGCACTCATGCACAGTGCACACACACACACACACACACACAGAGACACACACATACATATACCGTTACTTCCTGTCATTGGCATATGTTTTTTTTTTACTAACATCTTAGTGCCTCATTAGCCTAGGGATTAAGGATACATGAAGTATTAACTACACCATAATAATATTGAGGTTTTGATCCATAGAAAAGGTCTGTGCTACACAATTTCAGTTAGATTGGATTTATTGTCCTTTAATTTGGCACTCATGACATTAGTTGCTTGCCGTTTAATCAACATCGAAAGACCCCCCACTTCCTCCCAGACACCCATTCCAAGAGCTTGTTTTCTCTCTCTCTCTCTCTCTCTCTCTCTCTCTCTCTCTCTCTCTCTCTCTCTCTCTCTCTCTCTCTCTCTCTCTGTGTGTGTGTGTGTGTCTCTCTCTGTGTCTCTCCCTCTCTCTGTGTGTCTCTCTCTGTGTCTCTCTCTCTGTGTCTCTCTCTCTCTCTTTCTCT
Source organism: Notolepis coatsorum (assembly GCF_963971535.1). Taxonomy (NCBI): domain Eukaryota; kingdom Metazoa; phylum Chordata; class Actinopteri; order Aulopiformes; family Paralepididae; genus Notolepis; species Notolepis coatsorum. Next base: position 108,463,409 of record NC_140174.1, read on the forward strand.
CTCTGTGTGTCTGTCTGTCTGTCTCTCTGTCTGTCTCTCTCTTTCTCTCTCTCCCCTCAGGGTCAGCTGTGCTGGACTGGGCGCTCTCTCTTTCCTCAGAGTCAACTGCATAAGAAGAACATCAGCAATCAATAATAATGGCTTGAATTCATACAGCGTTTTTCAGCCTTTTGAAAACACCCAAAGTAGTAGTAGTAGTAGTAGTAGTAGTAGTAGTAGTAGTAGTAGTAGTAGTAGTAGTAGTAGTAGTAGTAGTAGTAGTAGTAGTAGTAGTAGTAGTAGTAGTAGTAGTTTATTCAGTCATCATCTCACACAATACAATATACACCATCATTTAACAATATTTGATTTTACAGTGACTGAGAAGGTACAGACTGAAGCAATGCTTATATAGCCTATGCCTGTCCTATATTCTTAACAAAAATTAAAAAAAAATTAAGACTCCAAAACAGTATTATAAAAGAAAATAGCAAAAAAAAACAGTATTATTCACCCTTGTAGTTTTCAAAAATAGCTTTACAAACCATTTTCTTAAAAACCAAAAGCGAATTACTCATTCTTAACTGTATATCAGCATTGTTCCACAAAGCGCTTCACAGAAACCATCAAGCATTCACACTCACACAGTCATACGCTACTGGTGGTCGTGAGCAGCATCAGCAAACACAGCTTCCCTGTGGCAGACTGACGGAATCATGTCTGCTATTCAGCGCCAACCACCATCAACAACCTTCATAAATACATTCAACATTAATGGAATAGGCTAACTACCAACTTAGCTGTAGCAGTTAGCTGTTATATGCAATCACATTTGTTTAACTACGGGGTAGTAGTTTACCTAGTTGTTAGCTTAAGCTAGTTAGCTGTGGTTATCTACAAACATGTAGATGAGACTAATCGAGAACATGGCTAACTGTTGGGAATTCTAAGGTACATCTTATTTAAGCATGTAAAATGGCAACTAATCAATTCAATCAATTAGATTACCAATATTATATCAACATGAAAATTTGAAAGGGAACATAATAGTATTTTATTTGAGTATTTACTATTATAATATTAGTAGCCAATTAATTTGCAGCCCGTCCTAGGTTCTGATTGGCTCTCTAGGTTTGCACTTTAGCTTCTGATGCTGTGGTGGGCACTAGTCCTAACATTGCTAACTAAACTTTTAGTCAGAGAAAAAACTTCACGAGTCACGACTATTTACGTCCACGTGCTGTAAGGAATCAGGAATACGGAAAGCACATTGTCTTGTAATAGAATGACTGAAATCACTGCAAGAACTAGTATAGGCTAGCTAGCCCTCATGAACCGGCACACACCAACAGTAGAATATGCACTAGGCTACTGCACGCACCTGTCATGTTACTGTTGGTTCCTTCCACTTGAACTTCATCATCATTAGCAGCAGCAGCTACTCTAACGCCAGCCCTTCCTCTACTAAACATGTCTGTAATTTTAGAACATTGTTCTGCGTCTTTTACTAGCAATTCTAGCTTTTTCAGCTCCACCCTTTCTTTTTTTGCATTCTCCATTTCTGCGCTTCTAGGCCTACTCGCGGTTGGGAGGAAACGTGAATCTCATTCACTGATGTCTCATGTCTCATTCAAGACTGGCTAACAAAAGCATGTCTTTCACTTAACACCAATAAAACAGTGTGTATGATGTTCACAAAGTCACCAGTAGAGGTCACTCACTCTAATGTGTTTCTGGGAGAGGCGGAGCTGGACATTGTACATTAATTCAAGTATCTTGGGGTCACATTGGACTCTACATTGACCTTCAAAAAGTAATGTGAAGAAAGTGACAAACACAGTCAAGTTTAACATCGAAAACTTCAGGCAGATCAGGCCCTGCCTGCCAGTTAATGCTGCAAGGATGTTTCTGCATTCAATGATTTTATCACACATCGAGTACTGTTTTATCAACTGGTCTCTTTCATATGTCACTACTCTTACACCAATAGAATTACTCTACAAAAAAGCCATAAAAGTATTTGATAGGAAACCAATTTCATTTCATCACTGTAATGTTTTAGAAAAACATAACATGCTAAGTTTCGAGAATTTCCAAGTTTTCAAATATACTTGCTTCATGTACAAGGTTCTGCATGGACTTGCCCCTCCCCCATTGAATGAGTTCATCCAACAGAAAGGAGACACTGGCATTACCACCAGGGCCATCAGTAGAGGGGACTGTAAGGTGCCTTTTCGGTATACTACCATTGCAAAAACTGTGTTCTCTGTTAAAAGTGGTAACTACTGGAATAGCCTACCAGTTGTGATTAGAGAGTGCCCTACATACTCCATGTTCAAGACCCATCTTAAACTGCATCTTAAGGCAAACCAGAACTGTGATCATTTTTAATCTGATTTAGTTTATGCAACTTGTTTATTGTTTTATTGCCGGCCCACACACTGGCCCACACACCGGCCCACACACCGGCCCACACACTGGCCCACACACCGGCCCACACACTGGCCCACACACCGGCTCACACACCGGCCCACATACTGGCCCACACACTGGCCCACACACCGGCACACACACTGGCCCACATTAGTGGCCCACACACCGACTCACACACCGGCCCACACACTGGCCCACAGACTGGCCCATATACTGGCCCACACACCGGCCCACATACTGGCCCACACACCGGCCTACAGACTGGCCCACATACTGGCCCACACACCGGCCCACATACTGGCCCACACACCGGCCCACATACTGGCCCACACACTGGCCCACACACCGGCACACACACTGGCCCACATTAGTGGCCCACACACCGGCCCACAGACTGGCCCACATACTGGCCCACACACCGGCCCACACACCGACTCACACACTGGCCCACACACCGGCACACACACTGGCCCACATACTGGCCCACACACCGGCCCACACACCGACTCACACACTGGCCCACATTAGTGGCCCACACACCGACTCACACACTGGCCCACACACTGGCCCACACACTGGCCCACACACCGGCCAACATTAGTGGCCCACACACTGGCCCACACACTGGCACAAAAAAAAAAGTAAAAAAAAAAAAAAAGTAAAAAAAAAAAGTAAAAAAATTAAAGATTTTTTTTTTTTTTTTTTTTTTTTTTGGACCAGCCCACTTTGGTTCCGGCCCATCGGGATTCGTCCCGAACGTCCCGATGGCCAGTCCGCCACTGTTATATACTGTCCACCATACTGTCATTATATACTGTCATTATATAGTGTCATTATATACTGTCATTATATACTGGCCACCATACTGTCATTATATATTGTCATTATATAGTGTCATTATATACTGTCATTATATACTGTCCACCATACTGTCATTATATACTGTCATTATATACTGTCATTATATACTGTCATTATATAGTGTCATTATATACTGTCATTATATACTGTCCACCATACTGTCATTATATACTGTCATTATATAGTGTCATTATATACTGTCATTATATACTGTCATTATATAGTGTCATTATATACTGTCATTATATACTGTCCACCATACTGTCATTATATACTGTGTCCACCATGCTGTCATTATATACTGTCATTATATACTGTGTCCACCATGCTGTCATTATATACTCTCATTATATACTGTCATTATATACTGTCATTATATACTGTCATTATATACTGTCAGTATATACTGTCATTATATACTGTCATTATATACTGTCATTATATACTGTCATTATATACTGTCATTATATGCTGTCATTATATACTGTCATTATATACTGTCATTATATACTGTCATTATATACTGTCATTATATACTGTCATTATATAGTGTGTCCACCATACTGTCATTGTATACTGTCATTATATACTGTCATTATATACTGTCATTATATACTGTCATTATATACTGTCATTATATACTGTCATTATATGCTGTCATTATATACTGTCATTATATACTGTCATTATATACTGTCATTATATAGTGTGTCCACCATACTGTCATTGTATACTGTCATTATATACTGTCATGATATACTGTCATTATATACTGTCATTATATACTGTCATTATATACTGGCCACCATACTGTCATTATATACTGTCATTATATACTGGCCACCATACTGGCATTATATACTGTCATTATATACTGGCCACCATACTGTCATTATATACTGTCATTATATACTGTCATTATATACTGTCGACCATACTGTCATTATATACTGTCATTATATACTGTCATTATATACTGTCAGTATATACTGTCATTATATACTGTCATTATATACTGTCATTATATACTGTCATTATATACTGTCAGTATATACTGTCATTATATACTGTCATTATATACTGTCATTATATACTGTCATTATATACTGTCAGTCATTATATACTGTCATTATATACTGTCAGTATATACTGTCATTATATACTGTCATTATATACTGTCATTATATACTGTCATTATATACTGTCATTATATACTGTCCACCATACTGTCATTATATACTGTCATTATATACTGTCATTATATACTGGCCACCATACTGTCATTATATACTGTCATTATATACTGTCATTATATACTGTCATTATATACTGTCCACCATACTGTCATTATATACTGTCATTATATACTGTCATTATGTACTGTCATTATATACTGGCCACCATACTGTCATTATATACTGTCATTATATACTGTCCACCATACTGTCATTATATACTGTCATTATATACTGTCATTATATACTGTCCACCATACTGTCATTATATACTGGCATTATATACTGTCATTATATACTGTCATTATATACTGTCATTATATACTGGCCACCATACTGTCATTATATACTGTCATTATATACTGTCATTATATACTGTCATTATATACTGTCCACCATACTGTCATTATATACTGTCATTATATACTGGCCACCATACTGTCATTATATACTGTCATTATATACTGGCCACCATACTGTCATTATATACTGTCCACCATACTGTCATTATATACTGTCATTATATACTGTCATTGTATACTGTCATTATATACTGTCATTATATACTGTCATTATATACTGTGTCCATCATGCTGTCATTATAAACTCAGTTCTCAGTCCTTGCCCCACAATGGTGGAATGAACTACCCACCCCAGTTAGGACAGCCGAAACACGTCCAATCTTTCGCCGTCGACTAAAGACTCACTTCTTCAACCATTATCTGAATTAAAAAAAAAAAAAAAAAAAAATCTAACCCTAACTAACCATACTGTCATGCACTTGTCCTAATAAACTAACCTACACTGTAGCACTCAACACTTTGATGAACATTGTTACTCAGCTGATAGAGTTGTGCTCTTCCTGATGGCTTGTCGTACAGAACTTGTAAGTCGCTTTGGATAAAAGCGTCAGCTAAATGACTAAATGTAAATGTAAATGTAAATAAACTGTCATTATATACGGTCATTATATACTGTCATTATATACGGTCATTATATACTGTCATTATATACTGTATATACTATAATGACAGTATATAATGACAGTATATAATGAGAGTATGGTGGACAGTATATAATGACAGTATATAATGACAGTATATAATCTGTCATTATATACTGTCATTATATACTGTCATTATATACTGTCATTATATACTGTCATTATATACTGTCCACCATACTGTCATTATATACTGTCCACCATACTGTCATTAGTTCAAGTTCAAGTTCAAGTTCAAGTTCTTTAATAGTTGTCATACAGAAGTACAGAATACTTTCATACAAAATGCTTCTTACTGTTACGCTCCAGAGACTGTGCTAGACAAGATAGTATCAAATAACATAATATAGCATGTAATTTAGGAGAAGAAAAATGAGGTCACAGTGTTCGGTATAGACATATGTACAATGTTCTGAGTTACCATATAATATACAATACTATGCAGTGTACTAATGTACAGTACTATCTAGTGCAAAGCAGAAATGGGATGAGGTACAATTTTAGGTACAATTTACAGTAAGGTGTACGAGTTGTAGTGCAATCCTTCATCAATAAATATAAAGTGTGGGGAGTGGGTGCTACAGTGTGTTTGTTTAAAGTGGGTGTGTGCTATAAAGTGTGTGGAGTGGGTGCTACAGTGTGTTTGTTTAAAGTGAGTGTGTGCGTGTGGATGTGTGTGCTATGTGCGTTTGGTGGTTGTTGTTGTGTAGTGTTCGTTCATTGTTCGTTTAGCAGCCTGATGGCCTGGGGATAGAAGCTTCTTCTGAGTCTTTCTGTGCTCGCCTTGAGACTCCGGTATCGCTTGCCTGACCGCAGCAGTTCAAAGAGGCAGTTGTTCGGGTGACTGGAGTCTTTAATGATTCTCTTAGCCTTGCCCGTGCAACGCTTGTTGTAAATGTTCTGGAGGGTGGGGAGCCCCCCTCCAATTGTGCGTTCGGCTGAACGTGTCACTCTTTGTAGTCTGCTTCGGTCTTGTGCAGTGCTATTCCCAAACCAGGAGGTGAAGTTGCCGGTCAAGATGCTCTCAATTGTACATGAGTAGAAGTTCTTAAGGATCTTCTGACTGACTTGGAACTTCCTTAGGCGCCTGAGGAAGTAGAGGCGTTGTCGTGCCTTCTTCACAACACTGTCAATGTGTGTGGTCCATGTCAAGTCCTCGGATATGTAGGCTCCGAGGTACTTAAAGCTGTTGACTCTCTCAACCGGTGCCCCGTCGATGCTGAGGGGGCTGTAGTCCTTGACCCCCGACCACCTGAAGTCCACAATCATCTCCTTTGTTTTGCTGACGTTCAGGGAGAGGCTGTTTTCCTGGCACCATCCCGCCAGGACCTTGACCTCTTCCAGGTAGGCCCTCTCGTCGTTGGCAGAGATCAGGCCCACCACCACTGTGTCGTCAGCAAATTTGATGATTGTATTGCTACTCCGCTGAGCCACACAGTTGTGTGTGTACAGGGAGTAGAGGAGGCGACTCAGAACACAGCCCTGGGGGGCCCCTATGTTGAGGGTGATGGATGAGGAGGTGCAGTTGCCTGCTCTCACCACCTGGGGTCTGTCGGTCAGGAAGTCCAAGACCCACTGGCAGAGGTCATAGCCCAAGCCCAGGTCCCTGAGCTTGGCTATGAGTATGGAGGGGACTATGGTATTGAATGCCGAGCTGTAGTCGATGAATAGCATTCTCACATAGTTCCCCTGCCTCTTGTCCAGGTGTGATGCTGCTGTGTGCAGCACATGGGCTATGGCGTCCTCCGTGGACCTGTTGGGGCGGTATGCAAATTGCAGGGGGTCCATGTTGATGGGGAGGGAGGAGCAGATGTAGCCCTTTACTAGCTTCTCAAAGCACTTCATGGCTATGGAGGTGAGAGCTACAGGGCGGTAGTCGTTGAGGCAAGCAGGCTTGGATTTTTTGGGTACAGGGATAATAGTGGACTTCTTCAGGCAGGTGGGGATGACAGCCTGTTCTAAGGACAGGTTAAATATGTCAGTGAATACTGGGGCCAGTTGGTCGGCACAGACTTTTAGGACGCGGCCGGGGATGCCGTCCGGACCTGCTGCCTTCCTGATATTCACTTTTTTAAAGGTCCGCCTCACCTCATGCTCTGTTACCCTGAACACTGCGCCTCCATCAGCAGCCGACCCCCCCCCCCCCCATTGCCGTGGCTTGTGAGCTGGTGTTGTTATTACCAGCATCAAACCTCGCATAGAAGGTATTGAGGTCATTTGCTAAGGAGATGTCACTGTTCAGTTTGAGGGAGGCGCCTTTGTAGTCTGTCATCGTTTTGAGCCCCTGCCACATAGCTCTAGAGTCAGCTTGTTCAAACTGGAGTTCAATTTTATCCCTGTAGCGCCGTTTGGCCTCTGACACTGTCCTCCTTACGTTGTATCGCGCCACCTTGTGGTCATTCATGTTGCCTGCCACTAGGCCGTCGTTGTATGCTTTGGTGCGCTCTCTCAGAGCTTCACGGACGGATTTGTCTACCCAGGGTTTTTGATTTGGGTAAACTCTCATTGTGGTAGTGGGGATTGTTTCTTCCACCCTAGTACAAACATAGTCCAGCACTGTCTCCGTGTAGACATTAATGTTATCTGTGTCGCGGAACACATTCCAGTCTGTGCAGTGAAACACAGACCGGAGCGTCTCCTCTGACGTCAAATCCCATTTCTGCACCTCTCGCGAGACTACGGGAGTACTTTTAATTCTCTGTTTGTACTTTGGTGAAAGAAAGATTGACGCGTGATCTGATTTACCAAAGCCACTATCAGAATGAGCCTTGTAGCCACCTTTAAATTGCGTGTAACAGTGATCTAGGATGTTACCGCCTCTGGTGTTGCAAGTCACATGCTGATAGAAGTCAGGTAAAACCTTTCTCAGATTGGCGCTGTTGAAATCGCCCAGCACCAGAATGGCGGCGTTAACATTCGCCACTTGTATTCTATTTACCTCGTCGTGGAGTCTGGAGAGCGCGGCGTTGTTGCTGGCTTGCGGTGGAATATACACTCCGATCAGGATGATCGCCGTTAACTCCCTCGGGAGGAAGAAAGGACGACACTTGATGGTTATATATTCCAGGTCTGGGGAGCAGTGGTTGGATAATTCCTTCACGTTAGTTGGATCGCTCCAATTTTTGTTAAACATGAAGGCAATACCTCCTCCACGTTGTTTACCGGACTCTGATGTCCGATCCTTGCGATGGATAAAGAAGTGATCAGCCGGTTGAATTGCGTGGTCTGGGACCTCCGGCGTGAGCCACGTTTCAGTGAAGCAGAGAACGTTGCAGTCCCTAACGTCTCTTTGATATTGAATCCTTGCTCGGATGTCATCCAGTTTATTGTCAATTGATTGTACATTGGCTAGCAATATACTGGGTAGTGGTGTCCATTATATACTGTCATTATATACTGTCCACCATACTGTCATTATATACTGTCATTATATACTGGCCACCATACTGTCATTATATACTGTCATTATATACTGTCATTATATACTGTCCACCATACTATCATTATATACTGTCATTATATACTGTCATTATATACTGGCCACCATACTGTCATTATATACTGTCATTATATACTGGCCACCATACTGTCATTATATACTGTCATTATATACTGTCATTATATACTGTCCACCATACTGTCATTATATACTGTCATTGTATACTGTCATTATATACTGTCATTATATACTGTCATTATATACTGTCATTATATACTGGCCACCATACTGTCATTATATACTGTCATTATATACTGTCATTATATACTGTCATTATATACTGTCCACCATACTGTCATTATATACTGTCATTATATACTGTCATTATATACAGTCATTATATACTGTCAGTATATACTGTCATTATATACTGTCATTATATACTGTCATTATATACTGTCATTATATACTGTCATTATATACTGTCCACCATACTGTCATTATATACTGTCATTATATACTGGCCACCATACTGTCATCATATACTGTCATTATATACTGTCATTATATACTGGCCACCATACTGTCATTATATACTGTCCACCATACTGTCATTATATACTGTCATTATATACTGTCATTGTATACTGTCATTATATACTGTCATTATATACTGTCATTATATACTGTGTCCATCATGCTGTCATTATAAACTCTCATTATATACTGTCATTATATACTGTCATTATATACTGTCATTATATACTGTCATTATATACTGTATAAACTATAATGACAGTATATAATGACAGTATATAATGAGAGTATGGTGGACAGTATATAATGATGAATATATACTGTCCACCATACTGTCATTATATACTGTCCACCATACTGTCATTATATACTGTCCACCATACTGTCATTATATACTGTCATTATATACTGTCATTATATACTGGCCACCATACTGTCATTATATACTGTCATTATATACTGTCATTATATACTGTCCACCATACTATCATTATATACTGTCATTATATACTGTCATTATATACTGGCCACCATACTGTCATTATATACTGTCATTATATACTGGCCACCATACTGTCATTATATACTGTCATTATATACTGTCCAAAAATACTGTCATTATATACTGTCATTGTATACTGTCATTATATACTGTCATTGTATACTGTCATTATATCCTGTCATTATATACTGTCATTATATACTGTCATTATATACTGTCAGTATATACTGTCATTATATACTGTCATTATATACTGTCATTACTGTCATTATATACTGTCATTATATACTGTCCACCATACTGTCATTATATACTGTCATTATATACTGTCATTATATACTGTCATTATATACTGTCATTATATACTGTCAGTATATACTGTCATTATATACTGTCAGTATATACTGTCATTATATACTGTCATTATATACTGTCCACCATACTGTCATTATATACTGTCATTATATACTGTCATTATATACTGTCATTATATACTGTCATTATATACTGTGTCCACCATGCTGTCATTATATACTGTCATTATATACTGTCCACCATACTGTCATTATATACTGTCATTATATACTGGCCACCATACTGTCATTATATACTGTCATTATATACTGTCATTATATACTGGCCACCATACTGTCATTATATACTGTCCACCATACTGTCATTATATACTGTCATTATATACTGTCATTGTATACTGTCATTATATACTGTCATTATATACTGTCATTATATACTGTGTCCATCATGCTGTCATTATAAACTGTCATTATATACTGTCATTATATACTGTCCACCATACTGTCATTATATACTGTCATTATATACTGTCATTATATACTGTATATACTATAATGACAGTATATAATGACAGTATATAATGAGAGTATGGTGGACAGTATATAATGACAGTATATAATGACAGTATATAATCTGTCATTATATACTGTCATTATATACTGTCATTATATACTGTCATTATATACTGTCATTATATACTGTCCACCATACTGTCATTATATACTGTCCACCATACTGTCATTATATACTGTCATTATATACTGTCCACCATACTGTCATCATATACTGTCATTATATACTGTCATTATATACTGGCCACCATACTGTCATTATATACTGTCCACCATACTGTCATTATATACTGTCCACCATACTATCATTATATACTGTCATTATATACTGTCATTATATACTGTCATTATATACTGTCATTATATACTGTCCACCATACTGTCATTATATACTGTCATTATATACTGTCATTATATACTGTCCACCATACTGTCATTATATACTGTCATTATATACTGTCCACCATACTGTCATTATATACTGTCATTATATACTGTCATTATATACTGTGTCCACCATGCTGTCATTATATACTGTCCACCATACTGTCATTATATACTGTCATTATATACTGTCCACCATACTGTCATTATATACTGTCATTATATACTGTCATTATATACTGTGTCCACCATGCTGTCATTATATACTGTCCACCATACTGTCATTATATACTGTCATTATATACTGTCCACCATGCTGTCATTATATACTGTCCACCATACTGTCATTATATACTGTCATTATATACTGTCCACCATGCTGTCATTATATACTGTCCACCATACTGTCATTATATACTGTCATTATATACTGTCCACCATACTGTCATTATATACTGTCATTATATACTGTCCACCATACTGTCATTATATACTGTCATTATATACTGTCATTATATACTGTGTCCACCATGCTGTCATTATATACTGTCATTATATACTGTCATTATATACTGTCATTGTATACTGTATATACTATAATGATAGTGACAGTATATAATGAGAGTATGGTGGCCAGTATATAATGACAGTATATAATGACAGTATATAATCTGTCATTATATACTGTCATTATATACTGTCATTATATACTGTCCACCATACTGTCATTATATACTGTCATTATATACTGTCATTATATACTGGCCACCATACTGTCATTATATACTGTCATTATATACTGTCATTATATACTATCCACCATACTGTCATTATATACTGTCATTATATACTGTCATTATATACTGTCATTGTATACTGTCATTATATACTGTCATTATATACTGTCCACCATACTGTCATTATATACTGTCATTATATACTGTCATTATATACTGGCCACCATACTGTCATTATATACTGTCATTATATACTGTCATTATATACTGGCCACCATACTGTCATTATATACTATCATTATATACTGTCCACCATACTGTCATTATATACTGTCATTATATACTGTCATTATATACTGTCCACCATACTGTCATTATATACTGTCATTATATAATGTGTCCACCATGCTGTCATTATATACTGTCATTATATACTGTCCACCATACTGTCATTATATACTGTCATTATATACTGTCATTATATACTGTGTCCACCATGCTGTCATTATATACTGTCATTATATACTGTCATTATATACTGTCATTATACTGTCATTATATACTGTCCACCATACTGTCATTATATACTGTCATTATATACTGTCATTATATACTGTCATTATATACTGTCCACCATACTGTCATTATATACTGTCATTATATATTGTCATTATATACTGTCATTATATATTGTCATTATATACTGTCATTATATACTGTCCACCATACTGTCATTATATACTGTCATTATATACTGTCCACCATACTGTCATTATATACTGTCATTATATACTGTCATTATATACTGTCCACCATACTGTCATTATATACTGTCCACCATACTGTCATTATATACTGTCATTATATACTGTCATTATATACTGTCATTATATACTGTCATTATATACTGTCCACCATACTGTCATTATATACTGTCCACCATACTGTCATTATATACTGTCCACCATACTGTCATTATATACTGTCATTATATACTGTCATTATATACTGGCCACCATACTGTCATTATATACTGTCATTATATACTGTCATTATATACTGTCCACCATACTATCATTATATACTGTCATTATATACTGTCATTATATACTGGCCACCATACTGTCATTATATACTGTCATTATATACTGGCCACCATACTGTCATTATATACTGTCATTATATACTGTCCAAAAATACTGTCATTATATACTGTCATTGTATACTGTCATTATATACTGTCATTGTATACTGTCATTATATCCTGTCATTATATACTGTCATTATATACTGTCATTATATACTGTCAGTATATACTGTCATTATATACTGTCATTATATACTGTCATTACTGTCATTATATACTGTCATTATATACTGTCCACCATACTGTCATTATATACTGTCATTATATACTGTCATTATATACTGTCATTATATACTGTCATTATATACTGTCAGTATATACTGTCATTATATACTGTCAGTATATACTGTCATTATATACTGTCATTATATACTGTCCACCATACTGTCATTATATACTGTCATTATATACTGTCATTATATACTGTCATTATATACTGTCATTATATACTGTCATTATATACTGTGTCCACCATGCTGTCATTATATACTGTCATTATATACTGGCCACCATACTGTCATTATATACTGTCATTATATACTGTCATTATATACTGTCCACCATACTGTCATTATATACTGTCATTATATACTGTCATTGGCCACCATACTGTCATTATATACTGTCCACCATACTGTCATTATATACTGTCATTATATACTGTCATTGTATACTGTCATTATATACTGTCATTATATACTGTCATTATATACTGTGTTGTGAAGGGCCAGATTAAACCGAATATATATATTTATTTATATATATATATTTAATTGTATTTGTATATTCTCTAATATTCCCTGATATCCCTTGTATATTCCTTGTACAATATGCATTGAATATCCATTCTAGCCTACTGAACATCCCATAATAGTCTCCATTCTACTATTGGTCGAGACCTTGGTGCCAGGCTGCCATACCCCTCAGACCCAGTTCAAACGTACCGCTCCACATGTACGAACAAGTCCTAGTTCCGCGTAGGAATCTGGCTACCGCACCACTAATGGGACTATTTGTTCATAGTGCGTATATATACTGCGCTACTAAAGTAGGACTTTCTTTTCAGTCCAGTTTCTTACCCTCCAATAGAGTCACAGACGTAAAGCCTCCCCGCGACGCCACGTGTGGGAGTAAGGCCAAGTTCGCCTACCATCGGTATTGAGACATCGTGTATATTCATATTTGAATAGTCATATTTGGCACTATATCGTCGAGTTGGACGTAGTCTATTAAGCTAATAATAGTCTGTTAATATATAGTGCTTCGTGCGGTGAGAATACTACCGTAGTCAGTACCCCATCGTTTCGGGCAGAGAACTGGCTGCTTATCCAGGGTGGTTGACACCACGTGAAGCTGCACCCGAGGAGCCCCAGAGCCGACGAGCGAGTGGACCTGTATACCGGATTATTCTACCGACGACAGCCCGCCTTCCCAGGCACGGATTATGCTTTGTATACTTTGATTATTCCATGGATAAAGACCCCCGACACTGCCGTGTGTTGGAACCCCCCCCCCCCCTGGAGAGGACGCAAGGTGAGGAGACGCTCTGCAAGACGAGGTCGCTTCACGTCTCTCCTCCGTGGACCGGACGACGCCGGCCCACAAAGAGTCCACCTGCTTTCATCTGTGGTCCAAGGATCGCCGGCGCATTGAACGGCACTACAGTGGGTTCACCTGGGATACCCTTGGCCGGATGAGGCAGCCGGATTCTACCCCCCCCCCCTCCTACTCCTGTCGGCTTACAAGCGACCGGATTAACCCCCCCTAGTGTGTCCAGTATATAATCATTAAAGTATCATTGCTGTTATTCCTTAAACTATTCCAGGTCGTATATGTACCACCTGCGCCTTCAGAGATTGGACATTCTCTATTGATATACCAACGAATACTCTTGCCATAAAAGTGCATACTAATTCCATTCATAAATGTGATTGATTTGATTAAGTGCTTGCTCTACACACCATCGCTGTGTAGAAATAAAGACCTATTTCTAATTCGTACATTTGTGTTGGATCCGTTTCATCTACGTGACAGTGTTCATCATAATATATTTATGCCGTGTACTGGGTGGCCGAATATTAAGTACAAAGGTAGTGGTAGTAAGTATCATATCTAGTAATACAGTCAGGGAATTGTACCCCTCAGTTACAATTGGTCCTTCGAGCCGGATGGGTAATTAGTGTAATATTAATATAGTGTTATTAATATTGAAATGGCCTATGATGAACACTCCACGAAACGATCCTCCTAACCAACGCCCGCAGCGCGAACGACGGCTCCCTCAGTACTTAGAGGCTTACGCTGTCAGTCAACAACCTAGTCTTCTACTAACAGTAAACGCGGTAAAAATAGAAAGTAAAAGTATGTCTAACCCCAACGCCCAGACTACCCCGACCATAGAGGCCCCTACGGGCTCTAATGTAACTGACCAAGTTCACGGTGGGGACCAGTGGGAACCAGACATGACTTCACACCCCGCCAGTACTGAAGAAGTAGTCCCCGATGAGTCCCGGGAGGAATACAACGCTACCGAGAGAGAACTCGGCACGGAAGAAGACGGGGAGAGCACCGTGGAGATAGAGCTCCAAGGCTCCGCAAGGAGTACCCCGAGGGAAGGCTCCCCTATACAACCGCCTTCTCCCAGCGAGGCAGAGAGGACCCTACAGCAGGCCTTCCTCATCAGCCTGAACGCCGCTGCTGAACGCGACCGACTGCAGATCCAGCAGCGGAGCGAAGAAGAGCATATACGTCTAGAACTAAGACGCATTCAGAGAGAAGAGAATGTGGCCCGAGACCGAGCAGACAGCCAGCGAGCAGCTGCTGGTGCTCTACGGGACGCAGAGCGCGACAGACAGCAAGCGCAACTAATAGAACAGCTGATCAGACGGACAACACCCTCTCCCTCCGCCAGAGGCTCCAGGAACTCGTCTAGACACACCTCCAGGGCGGCATCCCCTAGCCGAGTAAACAACCCTGAACTTGACCAACAGACGAGGTCTATACCCCCCACAGACCACCTCCCCCCACCGGTCCAAGCGAGACCTAGCAACCGGGAAGGAGCAGCATATCCTGTGGAGAAGCTAAACCAGAGACTACAAGCACTGGATGACCTAACTGAAGACGAAGAGGAAGAGGAGGAGAACCACGCCCGACGACAGCACAGTACTCTACCGGACCAGGAGGTCCGTTACAGCCCAGGCTATACTCCCGCGGAGCTGCGCTACAGACCCCCGACTCTATACACGGGTGAGCATGACGCACGACCCGCACCGAGGAACAGCACCTGGACAAGCGGGCCATGGTACACTGCCGGTACCAGCCCATACCAAGGAGCGGGAGGAGACTCGCCTAGGAGGCCTCTCCCCCAACGCTCGCCGATGTATCCACAGTCAGCGTCATACATTGGCACGCCTATGGTACCCGACTTCACCCAAGAGAACCGGGCCCAGTATACGGAACTCCGCATGTGTCTGGAGACCATGTTGGTGGATGTATTGGATGAACGCCATAAATACGCCATCCTACTGAAGCACTTAAAGGTGCCCCGCGCACATAATATAGCGCTCGCCTACGCGACTTCCACCACCCCATACACAGCAGCGCTGGTAGCATTGGACCAGAGGTATGGGCGCATATGGGATTACGTGATCCAGGAGATCCGACACATCGACCGCTTACCCCCAGCAATAGACAATCGAGCACTGGACGACCTGTCCATCAGAGTGCAGTCCCTGGTAGGGATGTTGGGAGCGCAGAGAGAGAAGGGGAGGCATGAACTTTACGCCAACTCAAATGTGGAAAGGATCTTGGAGAAGCTGCCGCCCGCTCGACAGGAGCGTTTTAGGCGACAGAGAGAACACCGAGACCCGAATGGCCCCGAACCGAACCTCCTCGATCTAGCAGACTTCCTGGCGAGAGAAGTCAGCAGCCTACGGCTAGATACATTCGGACGGAGCACCCCTGGCTCCAGAGAAGGAACCAGACGACTAAATGATGGAAGAAGATCGGTGACTGTGATGCACCAATCGGAGTCAGTACCGAGCAGCAGGAGCCACAGTACCCCCTCCAGAACGGAGAAGTGGAAGATAGTGTGCCCCTACTGTGAGAAAGAACACTGGCTAGCGCAATGTGACTCCTTCCCCAAGCTGAACGCGGAGGAAGCAAGTCAATGGATAAAGTCCAACAAGCGCTGTTTTCGCTGTGCGCGCTCACACATGGCAGCCGAATGCCGCTTAAAGAAAAGGTGCACCAAGTGCGATGGAGCCCATCTGGACATACTCCACGACAGTAACAGACGGCGCCCTTCACCCGCACCATCCAGCGGCAAAGCGAGCTTCATGTACATCGATCCCGCCAGCAGCAGTGGAGCCCGAGTACTCCTAAAAGTAGTGCGTGTGACACTAAGCTACCAGAATAAAGTCCTGGACACTTACGCCGTCCTCGATGACGGGTCAGAGAAGACCCTTCTGCTCGCCTCCGCTGCGGCCCAGCTAGGGCTGCGGGGAAGCGAAACCCAAATGACAATTCGGACAATAAGACGAGATTTGAAGACGATAAAGGGCGAGAATGTCTCATTCTCTATCGCAGCAAGCGGCCAGCCTGAGCGACGGTACCAGATTACAGACGATTTCACCAGCCAAGAAATAGGACTGTCGCGGTACACATACCCCGTCGCCAAGCTGATGGAGAAATATGCACATCTGCGCAAGTTACCGATCCCGCTCATAGACAATGCTATGCCGACCCTGTTGATAGGCTCCGACCATGCAGACCTCATTGTCCCGATAGACCGGGTTCATACCGGACCCCGAGGCTGTCCTGCAGCAGTCGAGACCCGTTTGGGATGGACTCTCCAAGGCCCGCTCGCCAAATCTCTCAACCGAAGTACAGCCACTAGATGTCTCCACTCCCGAGTCACAGAAGGAGAAACCGCACTCCTGCAACACGTAGAGCGGCTATGGACCTTGGAACAAATGCCCTTTAAGAACGGAAAGAAAGACATTCGCTCTAAAGATGACATTTACGCCATTCACCTCCTCGAGACAGGGACCAAGAGAGTCCCGGTCAACGGCGTGTTGAGATACGCCATGCCACTCCTGCGGCGAGAAGGAATGCCTACTTTCCACGCCAAGACAGACGCCACAGAACGGTACCTGCTGAACACGGAGCGGCGCTTAGCCAAGAACCCCGCCCAAGAGAGTGTATACCGCGCTGATATTGAGAAGCTCATCACAGCGGGACACGTCACAAAGATGGACATTAAAGAGGCTGACCAGACCACTGAATCGTGGTACGTGCCTCACCACAAGGTCCATCACAACGGTAAAGACCGCATAGTATTTAACTGCAGCTACCAGATCAGATCCCAAAATCTGAATAAAGAGTTACTGCCCGGTCCCACACTCGGCCCCTCCCTACTCGGCGTTCTACTCCGCTTCCGCCAGGAAAAGGTGGCCATCAGCGGGGACATTAAAGGAATGTTCCTGCAGGTGAGATTAGTAGAGGCGGACAAGCCCCTGTTACGGTTCCTATGGAGAGAGAAGCCAGGAGATGAGCACCCAGCCATCTACCAATGGGAAGTCCTCCCCTTCGGAACGACGTGCAGCCCCTGCTGTGCTACATTTGCACTACAGAAACATGTAGCAGAGGACCCAGCAGCGGACGAAGAGGTCCGACACAGCGTAAAGAACAGCTTCTACGTAGACAACTGTCTACAAAGCCTTTCAACCCAAGAAGAAGCCGAGGCTCTCCTGATTAAACTCCGCGCCTCATTGATCAAAGGCGGCTTTGATCTCAGGCAGTGGGCCAGCAGCGATCCGCAAGTACTGCGCAGCCTCTCCTCCGAGGACAAGGCAGCCAGCAGCGAGACCTGGATGGCTACAATCCCGGGAGAAGCCCAGGAGATGACCCTGGGATTGGTGTGGCGATTCAAAACAGATTCGCTATACTACAGACACAAGCCCCTGACTACGGAGCAGGGAAGGCCGGCGGCGGCGCCGACCACCAGACGGAGTGTGTACACAACACTCGCCCGACAATATGACCCGCTAGGATGTATTCTACCGTACACCACCAGGGCAAAAATGATTGTACGAGCATTGTGGGACAAG
The DNA here is from genome assembly GCF_963971535.1 of Notolepis coatsorum. Taxonomy (NCBI): domain Eukaryota; kingdom Metazoa; phylum Chordata; class Actinopteri; order Aulopiformes; family Paralepididae; genus Notolepis; species Notolepis coatsorum. The sequence continues at coordinate 108,482,663 of NC_140174.1, forward strand.
GACCAGGGCTGGGACGACCCCATTCCCGCACACCTTGCATCCACCTGGAGAGAGTGGGAGATGGAGCTCCACTCACTCCCAGGCGTTAATATGCGCCGAAGCTACTTCCCACCCACGGTGAGGCCAGAGACATGTAAAATGGACTTACACGTCTTCAGTGACGCCTCAGAGGTCGCATACGGATCAGTAGCCTACTTGCGGGCCCAAGAGAAGGGGGGAGAGATCTACACAGCATTTGTCCTCGCCCGCTCGAGAATAGCCCCACGCAAGCAACAATCTATCCCACGTCTAGAGCTCTGCGCAGCCCTAGCCGGAGCGCACCTAGCCACGCTCATCCAACGTGAGCTCACCATACCGGTGTCTAGAACAATCCTGTGGTCAGATTCCACGACGGTACTCGCCTGGATCAAATCGGACTCATGCAAGTACAAAGTCTTCGTGGGAGTCAGAGTCACCGAGATTCAAGACTTAACCGAAGAGTTAACCGGAGAAACAGAGTGGCGCTACGTTGATACAAAACAGAACCCAGCTGACGTCATCACCCGGGGGATGCCCCTGGATGACCTCACCCGTCGCAATGTCTACAGTGACGGCCCCGCATTCCTAAGACTCCCGGAAGGACAGTGGCCCATGCCTATCCCGAGGGAAGCAAGTCCAGAGGAGGTGGAAAATAAGAAGTCTGTGTTCTGTGGATTGAGCACCGTAGCCTCCACCGACCCTAACATAGACGATTGCACGTCCATAGAGAGTGCACAACAAAGAACATTCCTGCGGTACCACCCGGAGTGCAAGTCCCCCGCTGATATGTCAGCAGCTAACTACGAGGAAGCAGAATTGCTTCTACTGCAGCGAGCCCAGAGAGACAATTTGACAGAAGGAACAGTCGTCATGATTATTGATCAATCACTGCCCAGAGCTATGTGGCCGGCCGGCCGCGTAAGCAAAGTGATCACCGGTGCCGACGGCAAGGTCCGAGCAGCTGAAGTGCTTGTCCAGGGTCGCACTTACACCCGTCCCGTGGCGAGGCTCATAGAACTGCCTCGACTCCCAGACACAATCGATGATGACCATGACCCTATAACCCTATGACTTTGTGAAGTTGACTGACCCCTACAGCAAACCCTTATGTGTAAATAGACAACGCGATTAATCTGTCTCTGTTTAACTGATTAGGTCTGGGACCAATCAGGGGGTGGCTGTTGTGAAGGGCCAGATTAAACCGAATATATATATTTATTTATATATATATATTTAATTGTATTTGTATATTCTCTAATATTCCCTGATATCCCTTGTATATTCCTTGTACAATATGCATTGAATATCCATTCTAGCCTACTGAACATCCCATAATAGTCTCCATTCTACTATTGGTCGAGACCTTGGTGCCAGGCTGCCATACCCCTCAGACCCAGTTCAAACGTACCGCTCCACATGTACGAACAAGTCCTAGTTCCGCGTAGGAATCTGGCTACCGCACCACTAATGGGACTATTTGTTCATAGTGCGTATATATACTGCGCTACTAAAGTAGGACTTTCTTTTCAGTCCAGTTTCTTACCCTCCAATAGAGTCACAGATGTAAAGCCTCCCCGCGACGCCACATGTGGGAGTAAGGCCAAGTTCGCCTACCATCGGTATTGAGACATCGTGTATATTAATATTTGAATAGTCATATTTGGCACTATATCGTCGAGTTGGACGTAGTCTATTAAGCTAATAATAGTCTGTTAATATATAGTGCTTCGTGCGGTGAGAATACTACCGTAGTCAGTACCCCATCGTTTCGGGCAGAGAACTGGCTGCTTATCCAGGGTGGTTGACACCACGTGAAGCTGCACCCGAGGAGCCCCAGAGCCGACGAGCGAGTGGACCTGTATACCGGATTATTCTACCGACGACAGCCCGCCTTCCCAGGCACGGATTATGCTTTGTATACTTTGATTATTCCATGGATAAAGACCCCCGACACTGCCGTGTGTTGGAACCCCCCCCCCCTGGAGAGGACGCAAGGTGAGGAGACGCTCTGCAAGACGAGGTCGCTTCACGTCTCTCCTCCGTGGACCGGACGACGCCGGCCCACAAAGAGTCCACCTGCTTTCATCTGTGGTCCAAGGATCGCCGGCGCATTGAACGGCACTACAGTGGGTTCACCTGGGATACCCTTGGCCGGATGAGGCAGCCGGATTCTACCCCCCCCCCCTCCTACTCCTGTCGGCTTACAAGCGACCGGATTAACCCCCCCTAGTGTGTCCAGTATATAATCATTAAAGTATCATTGCTGTTATTCCTTAAACTATTCCAGGTCGTATATGTACCACCTGCGCCTTCAGAGATTGGACATTCTCTATTGATATACCGACGAATACTCTTGCCATAAAAGTGCATACTAATTCCATTCATAAATGTGATTGATTTGATTAAGTGCTTGCTCTACACACCATCGCTGTGTAGAAATAAAGACCTATTTCTAATTCGTACATTTGTGTTGGATCCGTTTCATCTACGTGACAGTGTTCATCATAATATATTTATGCCGTGTACTGGGTGGCCGAATATTAAGTACAAAGGTAGTGGTAGTAAGTATCATATCTAGTAATACAGTCAGGGAATTGTACCCCTCAGTTACATACTGTGTCCATCATGCTGTCATTATAAACTGTCATTATATACTGTCCACCATACTGTCATTATATACTGTCATTATATACTGTCATTATATACTGTATATACTATAATGACAGTATATAATGACAGTATATAATGAGAGTATGGTGGACAGTATATAATGACAGTATATAATGACAGTATATAATCTGTCATTATATACTGTCATTATATACTGTCATTATATACTGTCATTATATACTGTCATTATATACTGTCCACCATACTGTCATTATATACTGTCCACCATACTGTCATTATATACTGTCATTATATACTGTCCACCATACTGTCATCATATACTGTCATTATATACTGTCATTATATACTGGCCACCATACTGTCATTATATACTGTCCACCATACTGTCATTATATACTGTCCACCATACTATCATTATATACTGTCATTATATACTGTCATTATATACTGTCATTATATACTGTCATTATATACTGTCCACCATACTGTCATTATATACTGTCATTATATACTGTCATTATATACTGTCCACCATACTGTCATTATATACTGTCATTATATACTGTCCACCATACTGTCATTATATACTGTCATTATATACTGTCATTATATACTGTCCACCATACTGTCATTATATACTGTCATTATATACTGTCCACCATACTGTCATTATATACTGTCATTATATACTGTCATTATATACTGTGTCCACCATGCTGTCATTATATACTGTCCACCATACTGTCATTATATACTGTCATTATATACTGTCCACCATACTGTCATTATATACTGTCATTATATACTGTCATTATATACTGTGTCCACCATGCTGTCATTATATACTGTCCACCATACTGTCATTATATACTGTCATTATATACTGTCCACCATGCTGTCATTATATACTGTCCACCATACTGTCATTATATACTGTCATTATATACTGTCCACCATGCTGTCATTATATACTGTCCACCATACTGTCATTATATACTGTCATTATATACTGTCCACCATACTGTCATTATATACTGTCATTATATACTGTCCACCATACTGTCATTATATACTGTCATTATATACTGTCATTATATACTGTGTCCACCATGCTGTCATTATATACTGTCATTATATACTGTCATTATATACTGTCATTATATACTGTCCACCATACTGTCATTATATACTGTCATTATATACTGTCATTATATACTGGCCACCATACTGTCATTATATACTGTCATTATATACTGTCATTATATACTATCCACCATACTGTCATTATATACTGTCATTATATACTGTCATTATATACTGTCATTGTATACTGTCATTATATACTGTCATTATATACTGTCCACCATACTGTCATTATATACTGTCATTATATACTGTCATTATATACTGGCCACCATACTGTCATTATATACTGTCATTATATACTGTCATTATATACTGGCCACCATACTGTCATTATATACTGTCATTATATACTGTCCACCATACTGTCATTATATACTGTCATTATATACTGTCATTATATACTGTCCACCATACTGTCATTATATACTGTCATTATATAATGTGTCCACCATGCTGTCATTATATACTGTCATTATATACTGTCCACCATACTGTCATTATATACTGTCATTATATACTGTCATTATATACTGTGTCCACCATGCTGTCATTATATACTGTCATTATATACTGTCATTATATACTGTCATTATACTGTCATTATATACTGTCCACCATACTGTCATTATATACTGTCATTATATACTGTCATTATATACTGTCATTATATACTGTCCACCATACTGTCATTATATACTGTCATTATATATTGTCATTATATACTGTCATTATATATTGTCATTATATACTGTCATTATATACTGTCCACCATACTGTCATTATATACTGTCATTATATACTGTCCACCATACTGTCATTATATACTGTCATTATATACTGTCATTATATACTGTCCACCATACTGTCATTATATACTGTCCACCATACTGTCATTATATACTGTCATTATATACTGTCATTATATACTGTCATTATATACTGTCCACCATACTGTCATTATATACTGTCATTATATACTGTCATTATATACTGTGTCCACCATGCTGTCATTATATACTGTCCACCATACTGTCATTATATACTGTCATTATATACTGTCCACCATACTGTCATTATATACTGTCATTATATACTGTCATTATATACTGTCCACCATACTGTCATTATATACTGTCATTATATACTGTCCACCATACTGTCATTATATACTGTCATTATATACTGTCATTATATACTTTGTCCACCATGCTGTCATTATATACTGTCATTATATACTGTCATTATATACTGTCATTGTATACTGTATATACTATAATGACAGTATATAATGACAGTATATAATGAGAGTATGGTGGACAGTATATAATGACAGTATATAATGACAGTATATAATCTGTCATTATATACTGTCATTATATACTGTCATTATATACTGTCCACCATACTGTCATTATATACTGTCATTATATACTGTCATTATATACTGGCCACCATACTGTCATTATATACTGTCATTATATACTGTCATTATATACTATCCACCACTGTCATTATATACTGTCATTATATACTGTCATTATATACTGTCATTGTATACTGTCATTATATACTGTCATTATATACTGTCCACCATACTGTCATTATATACTGTCATTATATACTGTCATTATATACTGGCCACCATACTGTCATTATATACTGTCATTATATACTGTCATTATATACTGGCCACCATACTGTCATTATATACTGTCATTATATACTATCCACCATACTGTCATTATATACTGTCATTATATACTGTCATTATATACTGTCCACCATACTGTCATTATATACTGTCATTATATACTGTGTCCACCATGCTGTCATTATATACTGGCATTATATACTGTCATTATATACTGTCCACCATACTGTCATTATATACTGTCATTATATACTGTCCACCATACTGTCATTATATACTGTCATTATATACTGTCATTATATACTGTGTCCACCATGCTGTCATTATATACTGTCATTATATACTGTCATTATATACTGTCATTATACTGTCATTATATACTGTCCACCATACTGTCATTATATACTGTCATTATATACTGTCATTATATACTGTCATTATATACTGTCATTATATACTGTCATTATATACTGTCCACCATACTGATATACTGTAGGAGCCATTCTTGAGTTATTTAATCTTTGAGTTTGTATCATGCAATTATTTGAATTATGAAAATGCTTTATGGATTACGAAATATGAAAACGAAAACTGATAATTTGATTGACAAGTCATGATATTATTTACACGGATTATCTTATTGTAACTATTCTTATGATTTGAAACTATGTGCACTTTCCCTTTAAAGAGACCTACCTGAGCTATCCACCTGTGTAGTTTACCTTGATAAGGGGTGGTGGCTTGCGTGGGAGACGTGGACCGGGAAAACAGTTTTTGTACCGCACGAACGCACGCACGCACAGACGCACGCATGTATTAGATATACGAGTTTTGTTTGTTTTGCTTATTCGAAATAAATGATTGATTCATTGTGACAGCCAAACGGATGGATCAGAATCTTTATTATGTGCGCGTAGACTAAAGCTATCCCCGGAGTGGAAGTGGCAAATACGAATGACAACATTTTTGTAAATAGCCACTATATTAAGTACAAAAACTCATGCTGATATTAAAGTCTTTCGCTTGAAAGAAGAGAACAAGGACACGTTCGCTTCACCCAGGACCCAGGGAGAAAGAGGATCCCCAACAACAACATCTACAAGATACTGTGCGGTCGTGAGTAATGTTGCATTGCGCACACATGGGAATCCCGCGGGATATTATGAACTTGAATGACTTAATCTTGGATCCGACGTCATTGTGGAAGGGCTACCAGGGAGGTGGCTCTGATTCAATTACTCTCCGCTGTGGATACATTTGTTTGACCATAACGCACGGACTGTGTTTCATTGTGTTTCACAAGCATAATAATAAACACCGAAGCATCTTTACGCATGGACTGTGGATGACATTTGCGGGAATTCTGAACTGTTAAACTGTTGACATTGCATCACTGACGCTGTCACACATTATTGTGATATTTCAACTATAATTAAAATAATGTCTGAAACGGAAATGGCCCAAGACGCTGAGAGAGAGCTGGTGAAATTGATTGGCTCTTGCAGGGCAAAGCTGGGTGTATGACGAACCATAAGAGGTTTGTCATATAAAGGAAGTCAACACATGAGAGTTCAGGTTAACAAAGAATTTATTTATTTAATCCTATCTAAAAACAATAATTGATTAAACAACAAAAGCATAAACAAATAGGTATGTATCAGAATGGATAAGGATCCCAAGATGGTTCACTTGGTGGCTGATACAACCTGTGGTGTCTGAAGTGGGAAAGCAGATGGGAGAAGCAGACAGAAGGGTTAGACAAGGGAAACATATATACTGTGTGTGCAGGCAGCTCTCTGCACTGCACAGGTGAGGGTAATTGGGTTAACGACCTACCCACTCCACCATGCTCTTTGAGTCAGAAGACTCCCCATTTGCAGGTAGAGTGGGGGTCGTCACAGGTGTATTGACCACTGGGCGCAAGAATGAGTTGGATGCGCTGTTCGACGGACTTTATGACGTAGACGTGGAAAAGGTGAATGAACATTTGCCAGCCTTTAATGTTTTAATGAATGAATTTGAGAAGATGCACCAATCTGTCCAAGCACTGTTGTATGAAGATGAGAAAGAGGGTGATGAATACGACTGGTATAAACCAAAGGTTCAACAAATCAATTCATTTATGAATGATGTTCGAAACAGAATAAAACCTGGTTATAAAGAACATGATCAAGTTCGACCTGAGGACAGCATCAGCAGCACATCTAAAAAGACCACTAAATCAACAACCTCAACTCTGCGTATAACACTAGAAACGGAGAGAGCTGCTCTCATTGTAAAATCAGCAGTCATGGAGGAAAAGTGGAAATTAGAGGAAGAAGAGGACAAACTGCAAAAGATGACAAAGGATCTGCATGCAAAAAAGGAACAACTTGAAATGCAGATGGCATTTGCTGAATCTGATGCTAAACTGAAAGTCCTCGATAAATACGACAAAATAAAGGAATTCCAGGCTGAGGTCAAATCATGTGAATCCCAGGCAAGGACTCCTACAGATGGCATGAATGAGTATCTTGACCAAATGCAAGCCAGGCAAGATCAACCCCTAATGACAATGGACATTATTGATCCGGGAAGCTCACCCCCCCCCCGCCTGACGATGACAGACAACAGTCCCCCCAGCTAGGAGCTAGGTCAAGGATGCCACCTGACCACTCCATGGAAACGGAATACAGTCAACCCCTGTCACAGGCAGGTCCATATCTGTCAAGGCCATCACATGTTGACCATTCCCAGTTGGTCCACTAGGGGGAGGCATTCAGCCAGGTGCAGCAACTTACCTGTCCAGGCCATCACACATTACCAATATCCCAGTTGGTCCACTAGGGGGAGGTATTCAACCAGGTGCACCATCAGGGCATGGTCCCCAAAGTCACCAGAACACATTAGCTACTGTCATGCACAGGCAGAGTCAAATGACAGAACTTCTTGTGCACCAACAAAGGCTGTCATTGCTACCCGCCAGGGAAATCACAACATTTGGAGGAGACCCAATGGAATATCAGTCGTTCATAAGTGCTTTTGAACATGGTATCGAGTCCAACACGGACATCAGTAAGAACAGATTATATTATCTGGAGCAATATACCACTGGCCAACCAAGAGAGCTGGTACGCAGCTGCCAGCACATGGATCCTGCAAGAGGATATGCTGAAGCAAGGCGACTGCTGGAACTGCACTTCGGTGATAAAATAAAAATCACAAGCGCCTATATCCAGAAGGCACTGGATTGGGCTCCTATCAAACCTGAGGATGGGGCAGCACTACAGGCATATTCACTATTTCTCCGTGTGTGCTGCAATGCTATGCAGGCCCTAGAGTACATGCATGAACTGGACAATCCATCCAACATGAGAACGGTAATTTCTAAGTTACCCTACAGGCTCAGAGATTCATGGAGATCTGTAGCATGCAGCTATTATGAACGAACCCTGCAAAGAGCAAGATTCACAAACCTGGTTGATTTTTTGGAACGGCAAGTGAGAGTTATTCTAGACCCAGTATTTAGGAATATTCAAGAGTCTACTCCAAAGGTACAAGGCCTTAAAACAAGGCTGGGTAACCCCCAGCATCAATCCAAGTCATCAGGAAGCAAAGGCAGGAGCAGTTTTGTTACATCAGTGACACCAGTGGAAATGGAGAAGCAAAGGTTGGATGGCAAAGTCAGTTCAAATGCATTTCGTAAGCCATGCTTATTTTGTACTGGAGAACACGCCATGGAGTGTTGTAAGAAAATGATTCTGAAGCCTCATAAGGAGAAGATCGAATTTCTCAGGACAAAGGGAATCTGCTTTGCATGTCTAAACAGAGGACACATGAGCAAGTTGTGTAGGAATCGCCTGACTTGTCGCTCTTGTCAGCTCAAACACCCAACTCTCCTGCACATAAATAGAACAGACAACCCCAGGAAGGAAGAGAGCACCACCACAGCTACAGCTAAAGGTGAGGACGTTTCCAGCGCCCTGGTCTCACTGCAGGCTTGCAGGCTTACTGGGGCCGGAGGAAAGGAATGTGCTCTAGCTATTCTGCCTATCCAGGTTAAGATGGCTAAAGGAAGCACAATCGGAACATATGCGTTCCTGGATCATGGAAGCTCTGCTACCTTCTGTACCGAGAGCCTGATGAAGAAGCTGGACGCCAGAGGCCAGAAAACAGAGATACTGCTCAGGACAATGGGCCAGGAACGGCCTGTGAGCAGTTACAGATTGGATGGGCTGGAAGTGAGTGATTTGGAAAGCAATAACTTCTTTGCTCTCCCTGAAGTTTACACACAGCTCGCTATACCAGTCTCACAAGAAAACATACCAACACAAGAGGGTCTAAAAGAATGGCCTTATCTGAAAGACGTACCTCTGACTACTATTGAGGAGGAAGTTGGACTGTTGATTGGGATTAATGCTGTCAAAGCCATGGAGCCATGGGAAATAATTAACAGCAAAGGAAACGGGCCCTATGCAGTGAGAACCTGTCTCGGATGGGTGGTTAATGGTCCCCTGAGCGGCAGCCTGCCCATTCACAAGCAGGGTCGACCACGTACAACATCAAACCGAGTCACCATAGCAAACCTGGAAGAACTTCTCATCAAACAGTACAATCAAGACTTCCCAGAGCGAGGCTACGATGAGAAGGCTGAGCCGTCTGTAAAGGACAAGCAATTCCTGGACATTGCAGCTAAGTCCATCACATTGAAGGATGGTCACTACCAACTACGATTACCATTTCGCAAAGAGGACGTGAATCTGCCAAATAATAGAAGGATGGCAGAGCAGCGAGCCACGAACCTCATTAAGAGATTCAGGAGGGACGAGGCATACTTTGCTGACAAAGGGTTCATGAGTGACATCTTGGATAAGGGGCACGCCGAGCGGGTGCCAGAAGGACAGCTGCACAGAGAACTTGGAAAGGTGTGGTACATACCTCACCACGGTGTGTACCACAAGAAGAAAGTGAAAATGCGAAAAAGACTTACGAAGTGGATCAGTAACAGCCGTGCTGTTCTGTCTGCCATTCCAGAAGAAGATAAAGCCAAGGAAGTGAAGGAGCTCGATCTCGACAGAGAAGAACTACCGGTGGAACGAGCTCTCGGAATCCAGTGGCATGTGGAAACCGACACCTTCTCCTTCAAGACTGCTACAAAGCAACAACCCTTAACCAGGAGGGGTATTCTGTCTGTGACAAATTCTGTTTACGACCCCATGGGATTCCTCGGCCCACTGGTTCTCCCAGCGAAGAGGATCATGCAAGATCTTTGCAAAATGTATTGTGGATGGGATGACAAGATCCCAGAGGCCCACGCTCGGTCATGGCAGAGATGGTTGGAGGATCTAGGCAAGCTGTCAAACCTCCACATCAGCCGTTGCCTTAAACCCAGTAATTTTGGGTCTGACCGATCACAGTGGCGCTATGTAAATACAGCAGTCAACCCTGCAGATGACGCGTCACGAGGCCTGACCATGGATTATTTTCTCAAATCCAGTCGATGGTTGAACAGCCCAGACTTCTTACAGAGGCCTGAGAAAGACTGGCCAAAGTCCCCAGAGGAGCTGCCTGCCCTCTGTGAGGATGATCCAGAAGTTAAGAAGAGCATTATCACGTTCAGTACAGCCGTGATGGATCATGACAGTGATCCCATTGCCAAGCTTATCAAGCACTTCTCATCATGGGATAAGTTAAAGAAGGCTACAGCATGGATCTTGAAGTTCAAAGAAACACTTCAGAATCTAAGCCTCAAAAGAAAGGAGCCGCAGGCTGCAACCTGCACAAAGAATCCAGACCAGAAACGACAAGACCATCTGGATGACCAGATGAACAAAACAAGAGCTCAGCTAGGAGCTCAGTCTCTCAATTGAAGATCTTGCGCATGCTGAGGAGACACTTGTATGCTACGTACAGCAGCAGCATTTCCAGGATGAAATGTCTGCGCTGAAGAAAGAGGATACTGACTCTAACGATCTTGAGGCTCTGCCCCCGAACCATCTACTGCAGTTGAAAGGAAAACCCATTCTACCACCTGGTTTGTTTACAAAGGAGGATTCATACTGCAGAAGGAGATGGTGGCAGGTCCAGTACATGGCTGACCTATTCTGGAGGCGATGGAAAAAGGAGTACATCCCTCTGCTTCAAGAACGTCAGAAATGGAACCAAGTAAGGAAGAACTTAGCCCCAGGGGACGTGGTCCTCATTGTGGATGAGTCATCACCAAGAAATTCCTGGCTCATGGGCAAGGTGGAAGAGACAATGCCTGACAGCAGAGGGCATGTACGCAAGGTAAAGGTCAAGACCAAGTACAATATCCTAGAAAGGCCCATCAGCAAACTATGCTTGCTGAAAGAAGCAGATTGACTGACATTGACTAGCCCCTACTGACTTCTTCACTCGCTTGTTTGTTTTTTCCTTTTCGAGGGCAATGCCCGAACCTTTGTTACATGGACTACACCTTTTTATGGATTATACCTTTTTATGGATTATACGCTTTTTCGTGGAACATACCCCCTTTTTGGAATATTTCGATTCCTACATGAACTATATGTTCAGGCTCCTGTTAACATATTTGCATAGAATAATTGTCCCTTTTTAGGATAATGGACAATTAGAGGCCGGTATGTAGGAGCCATTCTTGAGTTATTTAATCTTTGAGTTTGTATCATGCAATTATTTGAATTATGAAAATACTTTATGGATTACGAAATATGAAAACGAAAACTGATAATTTGATTGACAAGTCATGATATTATTTACACTGATTATCTTATTGTAACTATTCTTATGATTTGAAACTATGTGCACTTTCCCTTTAAAGAGACCTACCTGAGCTATCCACCCCACGAACGCACGCACAGACGCACTGCATGCAACGCATGCATGTATTAGATATACGAGTTTTGTTTGTTTTGCTTATTAGAAATAAATGATTTATTCATTGTGACAGCCAAACGGATGGATCAGAATCTTTATTATGTGCGCGTAGACTAAAGCTATCCCCGGAGTGGAAGTGGCAAATACGAAAGACAAAATTGTTTGTAAATAGCCACTATATATACTGTCATTATATACTGTCATTATATACTGTATGTACTATAATCACAGTATATAATGACAGTATATAATCTGTCATTATATACTGTCATTATATACTGTCATTATATACTGTCCACCATACTGTCATTATATACTGTCATTATATACTGTCCACCATACTGTCAATATATACTGTCATTATATACTGGCCACCATACTGTCATTATATACTGTCATTATATACTGTCCACCATACTGTCATTATATACTGTCATTATATACTGTCCACCATACTGTCCACCATACTGTCATTAGATACTGTCATTAGATACTGTCATTATATACTGTCATTATATACTGTCATTATATACTGTCATTATATACTGTCCACCATGCTGTCATTATATACTGTCATTATATACTGTCATTATATACTGTCATTATATACTGTCATTATATATCATGATATTCTGCTACTAAAATTGGAAAGGTATGGGATCAGAGGAGTAGGGCTCAAATGGTTAAAAAGTTACTTAGAACAAAGACAACAGTTTGTGCAGTTGGGGGAGTACAGGTCCACTCAGTCAGACATAATCTGTGGTGTGCCGCCAGGGTCAATTCTGGGCCAGAAACTATTCATACTGTATATAAATGATATAGGTAATGCGTCAAAAATATTGAAAAATTTAATTTTAGCTGACGATACAAATGTCTTCTGTGAGGGAGAGAACCTCCAAATACTGTTAAAGAATGTCGCAGCTGAGCTATCCAAGCTGAAAGTGTGGTTTGAACCGTTTGATGCAAATAAATTATCATTAAGTATAAAAAAAATATAAATTCATGATATTTGGTAAACGTGATACAAGATGTTATGTACCATGAGCCTGATCATTCCTGTGTCACTGGGCATGCAGGTGAGGGCTACTAATTAGCTAATTGCTGCTGATTGGTTACCTGCTGGCATGGTTAAAACCAGGCCTTCAGACACACATGCAGGTCTGTCTGTGGTTAGAGGGAGAGTTGTCACGTTCTTCCAATCGTTGTACTTTAGTTTATACCAGTAATTCCTTGTTAGAGTAGCATTTTGAGTTTAAGCACGGGTTTTGGTGTTGGTTTGCACATAGGTTGCATGCCTTTGAGCCAGGGTCGTAACAGTTGGGCGCTCGTCCGGGAGTGAATTTGGAAACAAATACCCCTAGAAATTGTTTGGTGTTTTTTTTTGTTTTGCATGGTGTGTCATGGTGCTATGGTGTGGGTGGTGTTCGTTACATATTGTGTAACGTGGGGGCTTGAGCCGTTTCATCAAACAGGTGAGTATGCCCTTATTTGTTTGTAATTTGATGTGACTACTTATGCTGTTAAAATATATAGTTTAGTGGGCACCACATGTAGGTAGGGACATTGTTTTCTGGTTGTTTGTTAGCTTCCTGTGCACCACATACTCCTGGGGCAGTCAGAGAAATGATTAGTACCATCTACTTGTCTTGTACCATACCATATACTTGACAGGTGGATGGTTAAATATGATCTTTGGCTGGTAGCAGGTGTGGTTGAAGATGGTTAGGTCTACAGGGCATTAGCTTAAGGGTAGGTAGAATAGGGGGCCAGAAAACACAGGTAGTGTGGTAGGGCCTGATTTAGTGTTTCTTAGGGTAGACATGTGGTGGGCCGGTTTTGACTGCAGTTTAGATGTAGAAGCGTAAGTAGTCATATCAGGTTAGAAGGGGCACCTGTTTCAATTTGTTTGTTGTATTTATTTTGTTTGTTTTGAGTGTTTGGTTAGCATACCTGTTAGCACCTGACCTCCTGCGTGTATGACACGTCTATTTATTTCAGGGTGGTTGTTTTTTTATTTTATTTTTTGCAAACTAGAAAGGTGCGCTCCGTAGAGCACACATTTCCACCGCGTCCCTTTATGGTTATTAGTATTGGCTTTGGCATTCTTTATGGTTCTTCAGTGGTTCTTCAGTGGTTCTGTAGTGTGTCTTCAGTGGTTCTTTAGTGGCTCTTTAGTGGTTCTTCAGTGGTTCTTCGTGGTTCTTCAGTGGTTCTTCAGTGGTTCTTTAGTGTTTCTTTAGTGACTCTTTGGTGGTTCTTTAGGTAGATTGTGTGTGTGCTAGGGTGCTTTTGGCAGCTTTTTGGTGACTCTAAAGTGAACGGGTTGTGGCGCTGGTGCAGGAAAGATGGCTTCCATTAGGGATTTTGTTGATCGCCCTTCGCATGACATGTTGGAGAGGTTTTCCAAAGAACAGCTTCTGGAGCTTGCTGTGCACTACAAGGTGGAGCTTTCTCCCAGTGAGAAACGTTTGAAACCAACTGCCTTGAGTGCTTTGAGGGTTTTGCTCGTTAGGGAGCAGGTGCTTGTGGCGAGGGTGGAGGAGCCTACTTTGTCTGACGCATCTCCGCTGCTATCTGGTGCGGAGAATGAGTGGATGCTTAGAGAGTTAGAATTTAGGGAAAGACAACTACAGCAAGAGCGTGAGGAGAGGAGAGAGGAGCGTGAGCATGAGCGTGAGCTTAAGGAGCGTGAGCTTAAGGAGCGAGAGCACGAGCGTGCGCAGAAGGAGCGTGAGCATGAGCGTGAGCTTAAGGAGAGGCAGCTACAACAAGAGCGTTACTTGAAGGACTTAGAGCACGAGCGTGCGCAGAAGGAGCTTGATTATAAGCACGCTGTCTTGCAGGCGGGTGCTCTGCATTCAGAGTCGCGTTCCGGTTTTGATGTCGGCAAGAATATTAGGATGGTGCCTCCTTTTGTTGAGAAGGATGTGGAAAAGTATTTTCCCCTTTTTGAACGGGTGGCAACCACGTTGAAGTGGCCTGATACGACCTGGACGCTGCTGCTGCAGTGTGTTCTTCTTTGTAAGGCGCAAGAAGCCTATACTGCTCTGTCCCTTGAACAAAGTGCTGACTATGAGCTTGTTAAAGCTTCCATATTGAGGGCTTATGAGTTAGTCCCCGAGGCCTATCGTCAGCGTTTTAGAGGTTATCGCAGGTCGGAGGGACAGTCTTATGTTGAATTTGGAAGAGAGAAGGAGAACCTGTTTGACAGGTGGTGCACCTCTCAGAGAGCAGAGTCAAGAGAGCAGCTTAGACAGTTGATTCTCCTAGAGGAATTTAAAAGATGTGTTCCTGATACCGTTTCCACTCATCTAAACGAGCGTAGGGTATCGAAGATAGGCGATGCCGCTGTCTTCGCTGATGAGTTTGTGTTGACACACAAGTCCGTTTTTTTGGAGGACTACCGTGTTGAGTCCAGGGTTAGGCGTCCTGTTTAGGGGGGCCGTTTCCCAAAACCTGTGTCTGCTGGTCAGTTAACTTCACCTCCTAGGCGGGGTGGTTCTGCTGGTGCATTCCCAGAAGGGATTATCTGTTTCTACTGTAAAGAACCTGGTCATATTGTTGCTGGGTGCCCGGTGCTTGAACAGAAAAATTTCAGAACGGCGGCTCTGGTAGAAACCATATGCAGAACACCTATGCCAACGTTAGAGGGTGGTGGGGAAAGTATCAAACGTGTGGACAAAGAGCTCGAGGGTTCCTCAAGATTTATGATGGATGGATTTGTTTCCCTGACTAATGCACTAGAGTCCAAACAGGCTATAACAATTTGGAGAGATACCGGTGCTTTTCAGTCCCTCATTCTGGAGGGGATTTTGCCGTTTTTAGAAAACTCTTCTTTGCATTCCGGTGTCGTTGTTCGGGGCTTTGGGGGTGGATTTGTGGATGCACCTTTGCATGAGGTCACGCTCAATTCTCCCTTAGTATCAGGCAATGTTGTTGTGGGGGTATGTTCTCACATTTCCATAAGGGGGGTGTCCTTCATTCTAGGGAATGATTTGGCTGGTGACAAAGTGTTGGCTACTCCAGTTGTAACTCCCATTCCTGTGGTTTCTGAGGTCCCTAATGAGCTGGCACAGAAACATCCAGGAGTGTTCCCTGTGTGTGCTGTGACACGGGTAATGTCAAAGGACAAAAGTGATGTTGTTGATACTTCGACTTGGGACATTACACTTAGTGACACATTCTTTGTTGAATTGAAAAGTGTACCTGGAAAGCACACTGTGGATGTACCTCTGCGTAATGATTCTCTTGATTGTGCCTTTGTGTTAGGCCCGGTGGTGAAACCAGAGTTGACATGCGTGCCGGAGAGGCATGTGGCAGGAGATGATATGGCAGCGCAGTGTCTCAAGGTCTTCCCAGCCTGTACGGTGGCTGAGGCCACGAACGAATTGGAGGATGAGTGTGGGAAGGATGCTATGAGAGGTGCTGTTGATTCATGTGACACCGTTCTAGTTGAAGAGGCTACTAGGCCTGACTTAGGCTGCCAGCCTTCCCACAGTAGCTCTATTGTCCCTAATGTTTCACTTGTGGGCAGGGATGGTCCCAGTATGTCAGTTGATGATTCTGACATTGATCCACGTGTCCACACTGATTCTCTGCCATGCACTAGGTGTGATGGTCAACCTAGTTACCTGTGTCCTGTGGGGCAGGAGCCGCCTTCGCGACCTGGTCTGTTGAGTGGCAGCCATTTTGATCAGGACAATCTTATTTTGGGTGACGCCACAGATGGTGTTCCAGACGTTTTTGTGACTGACGTACTGCCATGTTCCAGGGACGGTGGGGCTGTACCTGAGGCGGTACATCCTACTCTGGATGTTCACGGTTTGCAGTATCCTGAACTGCCAGTGCCAGGTGGGATGGATATGGGCGCGGTGGTGGTATCAGTGATCTATGGTTTTTGTTTTTCTGTGTTCTGTTCTGTTGAGCGCAGTGAGATTAGTTCTCAGATTGATTTTGGTTTGCAGTCTATTTTTGACAGGTCGGTATCGGTGGAGGGGCCTGTTGAAAGGGAGCATACAACACGGTTGGTGGTCATGTTCCAAACCGTTATCGCTGTTGTGGTAGTGGCCCTGACGACTAATGGGTCACAGTTGTTTTTTTTGTTTATGGGTTTGATGTGTTGTGGTTGCCTCTTGGGCAACCAGTTTGGTGGGGGAGGTGTTATGTACCATGAGCCTGATCATTCCTGTGTCACACTGGGCATGCAGGTGAGGGCTACTAATTAGCTAATTGCTGCTGATTGGGTACCTGCTGGCATGGTTAAAACCAGGCCTTCAGACACACATGCAGGTCTGTCTGTGGTTAGAGGGAGAGTTGTCACATTCTTCCAATCCTTGTACTTTAGTTTATACCAGTAATTCCTTGTTAGAGTAGCATTTTGAGTTTAAGCACGGGTTTTGGTGTTGGTTTGCACATAGGTTGCGTGCCTTTGAGCCAGGGTCGTAACACAAGAAAACACACCGGTCAAACTAATGATTGATAGTATTAAACTGGAAATGGGTGTAATAATAGACCACAAACTCAACTGGAAACCTCAGGTCAAATATGTCAGGACTAAATTGGCACAGAGTTTGATTTTATTTTATTTTATTACGGATCCCCATTAGCTGGTGCCATGGCAACCAGCTAGTCTTCCTGGGGTCCACACAAAAAAAACATACAAAAACAATTATTGCAAAACAGAATTATTAAAAGTCAGTACTCAACATACAATACACAATAAAACTAACAATTAAGATGGCTAAAATGACATGCAAGCAAAGAAACAGAAAACAAAAAAACAAAACAAAACAAAATACAAAATACAGTGTTAAATACAATTTAAGATTGTTTTTAAAATTGAATATTTTTGGGGTGGCTACGTGGCGCAGTGGGCAAGGCGCTCACAACGAATGCTGGAGACTAGGCTCGAACAGGATGCCTCCTGTTCGAGCCCCGCTCTCCACATTGCTTTCAGTTTAGCTGGTCGTCCACAGTAATACACATTGGCCGTATTACGAGGAGGGAAACTGAAGGGTGGGGATCGGGCGTTGTGGACAGCGACTCCTACAGGTCGGTTGGTGCGCCTGCGCAGTAGAATCAAGAAGCGGCGGGGGCGGGGCCCCTCCAAAGCCCAGACCCCCGATGCTGAAAGATCGAGCCGTGCAGGTGAAAAGATGCGAGGCTGTTACCTCGAGTATCGGAGGGGACTCGTGCTATGTATGACTTAGTCCACATTGCAGCCGGCTTGTGGGAGGCAAGAAACAACGTTCGAAGACAGGGGAGGGTTGAATTGGACGATATGAAAATTGGGATGGGAGAAAAATTAAAAATGGGAGAAAAAAGTGGATCAAATTTTTTTTTTTATATTTTTAATAATTACTTTTAGAATGCTCATCAATGTTACTAAAACATCAATTTCACCATACCTTTAAAAAGAAAAGAAAAACATACAAAGTAATCAGAAGAAGTTTTGGATAACATGGCTGCAGCTACACTCATGCATGACATAATATTAATTTCCTTCCGGATTATGGCTCCTTTGAGTTTCTTTTTGAAACTGTCCTTGTTTTCCGTCCGTATAATATGTAATGGGATCCTATTCCAGTATGTTATGGCTCTATACATTGCAGTTTTCTTTCGAGCGTTGGTTCTAGGCTAGTAGTGGGGTGAAGCGACTACTTGAAGCATGTCTGGTATTATGGTCATGTCTATCATTGGTGGATAAAAGCATAGAATACAATTGAGTGTTGGTGTTTTATGTAAGATAAGACACATTCTAAACCAAAAAACACTGTATACACTATACACTGTACACTCTTCCTACCACATATGAACTACTGTGCGGAGGTGTGGGGTAATACCTACAAAAGCACTCTACAGCCAATATGCACCATGCAAAAAAAGCAATAAGAATAATCAACAATGTAGGATATTATGAACACACCAATAACACTTTGAGCGCCACGCCTGGTTTTCCTTTTTACCGGCTGAATGCCACCATCGGCGCCAATGTTAACGTTAATATCGCCTAATCTATGTTTTAAATTATGGCTATGTGTCTAATCTGCCCATCGCATTATCAAAGACTATTTTCCAGTCAGTGCTGTCAAGGCAGATTGTTTTTTTTATCGCGTCGTTTCCGTTTCAGAGCAGTTAGAAAAGCCCCCGTTTTGATGTAAAAAACAGCCCATTGTGGAGCATTCTATGAAAATCGTCTTTTAGTGGAATATTCCACAACGTTGATATTCGTCGGCCTTTTTATGAATCGTTTTCAAATAAACGCTAGATGATCAATATTATACGTGCACGCAAGCACATTACGGCCGCTCACGGATAATCGCCTCGTTGATTTCCTCTCGGACTTTTACAGTGAAACCGAAAGAAGACATTTCACAAAACAGCCTATATCTTCATCAAACTTACTCTGATTATCCTAACACTGATAACATAGAGTCCTTACCTGACATCAGATGGTATCCAACTGGTATATTCCAATTCCTGATCACCATTCGAAAAAATCGATACGTGTATGGATCCAACGCGATACTGTAGAACTCCATGATCAGCGGGGATCTGAGGTTCCAGAATGAACTGTGGTAACCCCGGCTGGATCAGTGGACTGGAAAATGTGGAGTACCGGATTTTTTCCCCCATTCATTTTCATTGAGTCCATTCCAAAATCACTTATGTCATCTGGGAGACGACAGGGGGCGCTTTTTTCCACAGTGATCGCCGGCGCCGCTCGGCTATACTCGGGTAGGCTCGGGTGATGCAATAATTTTTCAGATCGCTAAAAAAAATAAAAAAAAAAAAAAATCAGAGAAATCTCGTGAGTGGCTTTCAACCACCTATAAAAAAACACGAGAAATCTCGTGAGTGGCACGGAAAGGGAGAGGGAATCTTAAACAACCAATGGTACACACCACGCTGAAAAGCATGTGCATATCTGTTTGTGGAGTGAAGTTGTGGAATATTTTACCTGAATACATCAAACTGAGTAAACATATGGCACAATTTTAAAAGCAGCTTAAAAAATACACATTAGAGAAATACAGAAATGAGTTATGAGGATAAACAAAGTAATGCTATATTGTGTTATGTAGTTCTGTACTGTATTCACTGTTGTCATGTGAATCAAGTTTTTTTCTTTTCGTACTATAAGTAAAAGTATATTCTATATTGTATTATACTAAATTATATTATAACTAGTAAAATGTATGGAAGAACAAATGTAAGGGGGTAGGGATATATAAGCTTAGCTTCCCTCTACTCCTTTTTTGGACATGTCTGCTAACAAAATACATTGCTCTTGACTTTTTGTTTATAATTCCTTTTTTGAATGTTTTTTTTTAATTGTTTTAAAAATAAATAAAAAAATTTGTTGTTATGATTGTTCTGTTTGACGGAGCTAGATACCGTGATTTGTTTGAAGGAATAGGAAGAATACATGTTCAAAAATTTACTTTTTCATTCATTCATTCATACTGTGTTCACCATGCTGTCATTATATACTGTCATTATATACTTTCCACCATGCTTTTTATTTTTTATTTTTAACCTTTATTTAACCAGGAAGTACCATTGAGATACAAGATCTCTTTTGCAAGGGAGACCTGGCCAAGATAACGGCAATAACATTTGCAATACATCACACAGCAATAAAATGTGCGATACATCACACAAGTGCATGTATACAATATACAATACATCACATGAAAACACAAAAACACAAAACAACAATTTGGCGTTGCAGCAATCTTCTCCTCAAAACTCTTGTTTAGAATCACAGAACTAGGTGAGTTCATGTCAATGGAATATCTTGCCATTGAGCTCAAAACAGAATCAACGATTATCGCCACAATATACCGCCCGCCTAGACACTCACCAATATTTATACAGGAGCTCTCTGAACTGATCTCACTATGTGTTACCGGATATGATAAGGTGATCCTAAATGGAGACTTGAACATCCATTTTAATAAGAAAACAGACTCCAAAACTATAGAACTAAAAAATCTACTGGATAGCTTTGACCTAACACAGCATATAACAAATGCGACTCACAGGCTTGGGAATACATTAGACTTAGTTATAACAACAACTGGGCTAAACATAACAAATATCTCAATAACTGAATTACCTCTCTCCGACCATCACTGTATATTTTTTGATACTCAAATAACCCTTACTAAAACAAAAAAAGAAATCATAGTTCAAAAGAGGCTCCTAAACGACAAGGCTGAATCAAAGTTCATTGATCTTATCAGACTACATGAACCACACAATCATGACAGCTCTCTAAATGAAATGGTAGAAAATCTCAATGGGTAATTGGGTTAACGACCTACCCACTCCACCATGCTCTTTGAGTCAGAAGACTCCCCATTTGCAGGTAGAGTGGGGGTCGTCACAGGTGTATTGACCACTGGGCGCAAGAATGAGTTGGATGCGCTGTTCGACGGACTTTATGACGTAGACGTGGAAAAGGTGAATGAACATTTGCCAGCCTTTAATGTTTTAATGAATGAATTTGAGAAGATGCACCAATCTGTCCAAGCACTGTTGTATGAAGATGAGAAAGAGGGTGATGAATACGACTGGTATAAACCAAAGGTTCAACAAATCAATTCATTTATGAATGATGTTCGAAACAGAATAAAACCTGGTTATAAAGAACATGATCAAGTTCGACCTGAGGACAGCATCAGCAGCACATCTAAAAAGACCACTAAATCAACAACCTCAACTCTGCGTATAACACTAGAAACGGAGAGAGCTGCTCTCATTGTAAAATCAGCAGTCATGGAGGAAAAGTGGAAATTAGAGGAAGAAGAGGACAAACTGCAAAAGATGACAAAGGATCTGCATGCAAAAAAGGAACAACTTGAAATGCAGATGGCATTTGCTGAATCTGATGCTAAACTGAAAGTCCTCGATAAATACGACAAAATAAAGGAATTCCAGGCTGAGGTCAAATCATGTGAATCCCAGGCAAGGACTCCTACAGATGGCATGAATGAGTATCTTGACCAAATGCAAGCCAGGCAAGATCAACCCCTAATGACAATGGACATTATTGATCCGGGAAGCTCACCCCCCCCCCGCCTGACGATGACAGACAACAGTCCCCCCAGCTAGGAGCTAGGTCAAGGATGCCACCTGACCACTCCATGGAAACGGAATACAGTCAACCCCTGTCACAGGCAGGTCCATATCTGTCAAGGCCATCACATGTTGACCATTCCCAGTTGGTCCACTAGGGGGAGGCATTCAGCCAGGTGCAGCAACTTACCTGTCCAGGCCATCACACATTACCAATATCCCAGTTGGTCCACTAGGGGGAGGTATTCAACCAGGTGCACCATCAGGGCATGGTCCCCAAAGTCACCAGAACACATTAGCTACTGTCATGCACAGGCAGAGTCAAATGACAGAACTTCTTGTGCACCAACAAAGGCTGTCATTGCTACCCGCCAGGGAAATCACAACATTTGGAGGAGACCCAATGGAATATCAGTCGTTCATAAGTGCTTTTGAACATGGTATCGAGTCCAACACGGACATCAGTAAGAACAGATTATATTATCTGGAGCAATATACCACTGGCCAACCAAGAGAGCTGGTACGCAGCTGCCAGCACATGGATCCTGCAAGAGGATATGCTGAAGCAAGGCGACTGCTGGAACTGCACTTCGGTGATAAAATAAAAATCACAAGCGCCTATATCCAGAAGGCACTGGATTGGGCTCCTATCAAACCTGAGGATGGGGCAGCACTACAGGCATATTCACTATTTCTCCGTGTGTGCTGCAATGCTATGCAGGCCCTAGAGTACATGCATGAACTGGACAATCCATCCAACATGAGAACGGTAATTTCTAAGTTACCCTACAGGCTCAGAGATTCATGGAGATCTGTAGCATGCAGCTATTATGAACGAACCCTGCAAAGAGCAAGATTCACAAACCTGGTTGATTTTTTGGAACGGCAAGTGAGAGTTATTCTAGACCCAGTATTTAGGAATATTCAAGAGTCTACTCCAAAGGTACAAGGCCTTAAAACAAGGCTGGGTAACCCCCAGCATCAATCCAAGTCATCAGGAAGCAAAGGCAGGAGCAGTTTTGTTACATCAGTGACACCAGTGGAAATGGAGAAGCAAAGGTTGGATGGCAAAGTCAGTTCAAATGCATTTCGTAAGCCATGCTTATTTTGTACTGGAGAACACGCCATGGAGTGTTGTAAGAAAATGATTCTGAAGCCTCATAAGGAGAAGATCGAATTTCTCAGGACAAAGGGAATCTGCTTTGCATGTCTAAACAGAGGACACATGAGCAAGTTGTGTAGGAATCGCCTGACTTGTCGCTCTTGTCAGCTCAAACACCCAACTCTCCTGCACATAAATAGAACAGACAACCCCAGGAAGGAAGAGAGCACCACCACAGCTACAGCTAAAGGTGAGGACGTTTCCAGCGCCCTGGTCTCACTGCAGGCTTGCAGGCTTACTGGGGCCGGAGGAAAGGAATGTGCTCTAGCTATTCTGCCTATCCAGGTTAAGATGGCTAAAGGAAGCACAATCGGAACATATGCGTTCCTGGATCATGGAAGCTCTGCTACCTTCTGTACCGAGAGCCTGATGAAGAAGCTGGACGCCAGAGGCCAGAAAACAGAGATACTGCTCAGGACAATGGGCCAGGAACGGCCTGTGAGCAGTTACAGATTGGATGGGCTGGAAGTGAGTGATTTGGAAAGCAATAACTTCTTTGCTCTCCCTGAAGTTTACACACAGCTCGCTATACCAGTCTCACAAGAAAACATACCAACACAAGAGGGTCTAAAAGAATGGCCTTATCTGAAAGACGTACCTCTGACTACTATTGAGGAGGAAGTTGGACTGTTGATTGGGATTAATGCTGTCAAAGCCATGGAGCCATGGGAAATAATTAACAGCAAAGGAAACGGGCCCTATGCAGTGAGAACCTGTCTCGGATGGGTGGTTAATGGTCCCCTGAGCGGCAGCCTGCCCATTCACAAGCAGGGTCGACCACGTACAACATCAAACCGAGTCACCATAGCAAACCTGGAAGAACTTCTCATCAAACAGTACAATCAAGACTTCCCAGAGCGAGGCTACGATGAGAAGGCTGAGCCGTCTGTAAAGGACAAGCAATTCCTGGACATTGCAGCTAAGTCCATCACATTGAAGGATGGTCACTACCAACTACGATTACCATTTCGCAAAGAGGACGTGAATCTGCCAAATAATAGAAGGATGGCAGAGCAGCGAGCCACGAACCTCATTAAGAGATTCAGGAGGGACGAGGCATACTTTGCTGACAAAGGGTTCATGAGTGACATCTTGGATAAGGGGCACGCCGAGCGGGTGCCAGAAGGACAGCTGCACAGAGAACTTGGAAAGGTGTGGTACATACCTCACCACGGTGTGTACCACAAGAAGAAAGTGAAAATGCGAAAAAGACTTACGAAGTGGATCAGTAACAGCCGTGCTGTTCTGTCTGCCATTCCAGAAGAAGATAAAGCCAAGGAAGTGAAGGAGCTCGATCTCGACAGAGAAGAACTACCGGTGGAACGAGCTCTCGGAATCCAGTGGCATGTGGAAACCGACACCTTCTCCTTCAAGACTGCTACAAAGCAACAACCCTTAACCAGGAGGGGTATTCTGTCTGTGACAAATTCTGTTTACGACCCCATGGGATTCCTCGGCCCACTGGTTCTCCCAGCGAAGAGGATCATGCAAGATCTTTGCAAAATGTATTGTGGATGGGATGACAAGATCCCAGAGGCCCACGCTCGGTCATGGCAGAGATGGTTGGAGGATCTAGGCAAGCTGTCAAACCTCCACATCAGCCGTTGCCTTAAACCCAGTAATTTTGGGTCTGACCGATCACAGTGGCGCTATGTAAATACAGCAGTCAACCCTGCAGATGACGCGTCACGAGGCCTGACCATGGATTATTTTCTCAAATCCAGTCGATGGTTGAACAGCCCAGACTTCTTACAGAGGCCTGAGAAAGACTGGCCAAAGTCCCCAGAGGAGCTGCCTGCCCTCTGTGAGGATGATCCAGAAGTTAAGAAGAGCATTATCACGTTCAGTACAGCCGTGATGGATCATGACAGTGATCCCATTGCCAAGCTTATCAAGCACTTCTCATCATGGGATAAGTTAAAGAAGGCTACAGCATGGATCTTGAAGTTCAAAGAAACACTTCAGAATCTAAGCCTCAAAAGAAAGGAGCCGCAGGCTGCAACCTGCACAAAGAATCCAGACCAGAAACGACAAGACCATCTGGATGACCAGATGAACAAAACAAGAGCTCAGCTAGGAGCTCAGTCTCTCAATTGAAGATCTTGCGCATGCTGAGGAGACACTTGTATGCTACGTACAGCAGCAGCATTTCCAGGATGAAATGTCTGCGCTGAAGAAAGAGGATACTGACTCTAACGATCTTGAGGCTCTGCCCCCGAACCATCTACTGCAGTTGAAAGGAAAACCCATTCTACCACCTGGTTTGTTTACAAAGGAGGATTCATACTGCAGAAGGAGATGGTGGCAGGTCCAGTACATGGCTGACCTATTCTGGAGGCGATGGAAAAAGGAGTACATCCCTCTGCTTCAAGAACGTCAGAAATGGAACCAAGTAAGGAAGAACTTAGCCCCAGGGGACGTGGTCCTCATTGTGGATGAGTCATCACCAAGAAATTCCTGGCTCATGGGCAAGGTGGAAGAGACAATGCCTGACAGCAGAGGGCATGTACGCAAGGTAAAGGTCAAGACCAAGTACAATATCCTAGAAAGGCCCATCAGCAAACTATGCTTGCTGAAAGAAGCAGATTGACTGACATTGACTAGCCCCTACTGACTTCTTCACTCGCTTGTTTGTTTTTTCCTTTTCGAGGGCAATGCCCGAACCTTTGTTACATGGACTACACCTTTTTATGGATTATACCTTTTTATGGATTATACGCTTTTTCGTGGAACATACCCCCTTTTTGGAATATTTCGATTCCTACATGAACTATATGTTCAGGCTCCTGTTAACATATTTGCATAGAATAATTGTCCCTTTTTAGGATAATGGACAATTAGAGGCCGGTATGTAGGAGCCATTCTTGAGTTATTTAATCTTTGAGTTTGTATCATGCAATTATTTGAATTATGAAAATACTTTATGGATTACGAAATATGAAAACGAAAACTGATAATTTGATTGACAAGTCATGATATTATTTACACTGATTATCTTATTGTAACTATTCTTATGATTTGAAACTATGTGCACTTTCCCTTTAAAGAGACCTACCTGAGCTATCCACCCCACGAACGCACGCACAGACGCACTGCATGCAACGCATGCATGTATTAGATATACGAGTTTTGTTTGTTTTGCTTATTAGAAATAAATGATTTATTCATTGTGACAGCCAAACGGATGGATCAGAATCTTTATTATGTGCGCGTAGACTAAAGCTATCCCCGGAGTGGAAGTGGCAAATACGAAAGACAAAATTGTTTGTAAATAGCCACTATATATACTGTCATTATATACTGTCATTATATACTGTATGTACTATAATCACAGTATATAATGACAGTATATAATCTGTCATTATATACTGTCATTATATACTGTCATTATATACTGTCCACCATACTGTCATTATATACTGTCATTATATACTGTCCACCATACTGTCAATATATACTGTCATTATATACTGGCCACCATACTGTCATTATATACTGTCATTATATACTGTCCACCATACTGTCATTATATACTGTCATTATATACTGTCCACCATACTGTCCACCATACTGTCATTAGATACTGTCATTAGATACTGTCATTATATACTGTCATTATATACTGTCATTATATACTGTCATTATATACTGTCCACCATGCTGTCATTATATACTGTCATTATATACTGTCATTATATACTGTCATTATATACTGTCATTATATATCATGATATTCTGCTACTAAAATTGGAAAGGTATGGGATCAGAGGAGTAGGGCTCAAATGGTTAAAAAGTTACTTAGAACAAAGACAACAGTTTGTGCAGTTGGGGGAGTACAGGTCCACTCAGTCAGACATAATCTGTGGTGTGCCGCCAGGGTCAATTCTGGGCCAGAAACTATTCATACTGTATATAAATGATATAGGTAATGCGTCAAAAATATTGAAAAATTTAATTTTAGCTGACGATACAAATGTCTTCTGTGAGGGAGAGAACCTCCAAATACTGTTAAAGAATGTCGCAGCTGAGCTATCCAAGCTGAAAGTGTGGTTTGAACCGTTTGATGCAAATAAATTATCATTAAGTATAAAAAAAATATAAATTCATGATATTTGGTAAACGTGATACAAGATGTTATGTACCATGAGCCTGATCATTCCTGTGTCACTGGGCATGCAGGTGAGGGCTACTAATTAGCTAATTGCTGCTGATTGGTTACCTGCTGGCATGGTTAAAACCAGGCCTTCAGACACACATGCAGGTCTGTCTGTGGTTAGAGGGAGAGTTGTCACGTTCTTCCAATCGTTGTACTTTAGTTTATACCAGTAATTCCTTGTTAGAGTAGCATTTTGAGTTTAAGCACGGGTTTTGGTGTTGGTTTGCACATAGGTTGCATGCCTTTGAGCCAGGGTCGTAACAGTTGGGCGCTCGTCCGGGAGTGAATTTGGAAACAAATACCCCTAGAAATTGTTTGGTGTTTTTTTTTGTTTTGCATGGTGTGTCATGGTGCTATGGTGTGGGTGGTGTTCGTTACATATTGTGTAACGTGGGGGCTTGAGCCGTTTCATCAAACAGGTGAGTATGCCCTTATTTGTTTGTAATTTGATGTGACTACTTATGCTGTTAAAATATATAGTTTAGTGGGCACCACATGTAGGTAGGGACATTGTTTTCTGGTTGTTTGTTAGCTTCCTGTGCACCACATACTCCTGGGGCAGTCAGAGAAATGATTAGTACCATCTACTTGTCTTGTACCATACCATATACTTGACAGGTGGATGGTTAAATATGATCTTTGGCTGGTAGCAGGTGTGGTTGAAGATGGTTAGGTCTACAGGGCATTAGCTTAAGGGTAGGTAGAATAGGGGGCCAGAAAACACAGGTAGTGTGGTAGGGCCTGATTTAGTGTTTCTTAGGGTAGACATGTGGTGGGCCGGTTTTGACTGCAGTTTAGATGTAGAAGCGTAAGTAGTCATATCAGGTTAGAAGGGGCACCTGTTTCAATTTGTTTGTTGTATTTATTTTGTTTGTTTTGAGTGTTTGGTTAGCATACCTGTTAGCACCTGACCTCCTGCGTGTATGACACGTCTATTTATTTCAGGGTGGTTGTTTTTTTATTTTATTTTTTGCAAACTAGAAAGGTGCGCTCCGTAGAGCACACATTTCCACCGCGTCCCTTTATGGTTATTAGTATTGGCTTTGGCATTCTTTATGGTTCTTCAGTGGTTCTTCAGTGGTTCTGTAGTGTGTCTTCAGTGGTTCTTTAGTGGCTCTTTAGTGGTTCTTCAGTGGTTCTTCGTGGTTCTTCAGTGGTTCTTCAGTGGTTCTTTAGTGTTTCTTTAGTGACTCTTTGGTGGTTCTTTAGGTAGATTGTGTGTGTGCTAGGGTGCTTTTGGCAGCTTTTTGGTGACTCTAAAGTGAACGGGTTGTGGCGCTGGTGCAGGAAAGATGGCTTCCATTAGGGATTTTGTTGATCGCCCTTCGCATGACATGTTGGAGAGGTTTTCCAAAGAACAGCTTCTGGAGCTTGCTGTGCACTACAAGGTGGAGCTTTCTCCCAGTGAGAAACGTTTGAAACCAACTGCCTTGAGTGCTTTGAGGGTTTTGCTCGTTAGGGAGCAGGTGCTTGTGGCGAGGGTGGAGGAGCCTACTTTGTCTGACGCATCTCCGCTGCTATCTGGTGCGGAGAATGAGTGGATGCTTAGAGAGTTAGAATTTAGGGAAAGACAACTACAGCAAGAGCGTGAGGAGAGGAGAGAGGAGCGTGAGCATGAGCGTGAGCTTAAGGAGCGTGAGCTTAAGGAGCGAGAGCACGAGCGTGCGCAGAAGGAGCGTGAGCATGAGCGTGAGCTTAAGGAGAGGCAGCTACAACAAGAGCGTTACTTGAAGGACTTAGAGCACGAGCGTGCGCAGAAGGAGCTTGATTATAAGCACGCTGTCTTGCAGGCGGGTGCTCTGCATTCAGAGTCGCGTTCCGGTTTTGATGTCGGCAAGAATATTAGGATGGTGCCTCCTTTTGTTGAGAAGGATGTGGAAAAGTATTTTCCCCTTTTTGAACGGGTGGCAACCACGTTGAAGTGGCCTGATACGACCTGGACGCTGCTGCTGCAGTGTGTTCTTCTTTGTAAGGCGCAAGAAGCCTATACTGCTCTGTCCCTTGAACAAAGTGCTGACTATGAGCTTGTTAAAGCTTCCATATTGAGGGCTTATGAGTTAGTCCCCGAGGCCTATCGTCAGCGTTTTAGAGGTTATCGCAGGTCGGAGGGACAGTCTTATGTTGAATTTGGAAGAGAGAAGGAGAACCTGTTTGACAGGTGGTGCACCTCTCAGAGAGCAGAGTCAAGAGAGCAGCTTAGACAGTTGATTCTCCTAGAGGAATTTAAAAGATGTGTTCCTGATACCGTTTCCACTCATCTAAACGAGCGTAGGGTATCGAAGATAGGCGATGCCGCTGTCTTCGCTGATGAGTTTGTGTTGACACACAAGTCCGTTTTTTTGGAGGACTACCGTGTTGAGTCCAGGGTTAGGCGTCCTGTTTAGGGGGGCCGTTTCCCAAAACCTGTGTCTGCTGGTCAGTTAACTTCACCTCCTAGGCGGGGTGGTTCTGCTGGTGCATTCCCAGAAGGGATTATCTGTTTCTACTGTAAAGAACCTGGTCATATTGTTGCTGGGTGCCCGGTGCTTGAACAGAAAAATTTCAGAACGGCGGCTCTGGTAGAAACCATATGCAGAACACCTATGCCAACGTTAGAGGGTGGTGGGGAAAGTATCAAACGTGTGGACAAAGAGCTCGAGGGTTCCTCAAGATTTATGATGGATGGATTTGTTTCCCTGACTAATGCACTAGAGTCCAAACAGGCTATAACAATTTGGAGAGATACCGGTGCTTTTCAGTCCCTCATTCTGGAGGGGATTTTGCCGTTTTTAGAAAACTCTTCTTTGCATTCCGGTGTCGTTGTTCGGGGCTTTGGGGGTGGATTTGTGGATGCACCTTTGCATGAGGTCACGCTCAATTCTCCCTTAGTATCAGGCAATGTTGTTGTGGGGGTATGTTCTCACATTTCCATAAGGGGGGTGTCCTTCATTCTAGGGAATGATTTGGCTGGTGACAAAGTGTTGGCTACTCCAGTTGTAACTCCCATTCCTGTGGTTTCTGAGGTCCCTAATGAGCTGGCACAGAAACATCCAGGAGTGTTCCCTGTGTGTGCTGTGACACGGGTAATGTCAAAGGACAAAAGTGATGTTGTTGATACTTCGACTTGGGACATTACACTTAGTGACACATTCTTTGTTGAATTGAAAAGTGTACCTGGAAAGCACACTGTGGATGTACCTCTGCGTAATGATTCTCTTGATTGTGCCTTTGTGTTAGGCCCGGTGGTGAAACCAGAGTTGACATGCGTGCCGGAGAGGCATGTGGCAGGAGATGATATGGCAGCGCAGTGTCTCAAGGTCTTCCCAGCCTGTACGGTGGCTGAGGCCACGAACGAATTGGAGGATGAGTGTGGGAAGGATGCTATGAGAGGTGCTGTTGATTCATGTGACACCGTTCTAGTTGAAGAGGCTACTAGGCCTGACTTAGGCTGCCAGCCTTCCCACAGTAGCTCTATTGTCCCTAATGTTTCACTTGTGGGCAGGGATGGTCCCAGTATGTCAGTTGATGATTCTGACATTGATCCACGTGTCCACACTGATTCTCTGCCATGCACTAGGTGTGATGGTCAACCTAGTTACCTGTGTCCTGTGGGGCAGGAGCCGCCTTCGCGACCTGGTCTGTTGAGTGGCAGCCATTTTGATCAGGACAATCTTATTTTGGGTGACGCCACAGATGGTGTTCCAGACGTTTTTGTGACTGACGTACTGCCATGTTCCAGGGACGGTGGGGCTGTACCTGAGGCGGTACATCCTACTCTGGATGTTCACGGTTTGCAGTATCCTGAACTGCCAGTGCCAGGTGGGATGGATATGGGCGCGGTGGTGGTATCAGTGATCTATGGTTTTTGTTTTTCTGTGTTCTGTTCTGTTGAGCGCAGTGAGATTAGTTCTCAGATTGATTTTGGTTTGCAGTCTATTTTTGACAGGTCGGTATCGGTGGAGGGGCCTGTTGAAAGGGAGCATACAACACGGTTGGTGGTCATGTTCCAAACCGTTATCGCTGTTGTGGTAGTGGCCCTGACGACTAATGGGTCACAGTTGTTTTTTTTGTTTATGGGTTTGATGTGTTGTGGTTGCCTCTTGGGCAACCAGTTTGGTGGGGGAGGTGTTATGTACCATGAGCCTGATCATTCCTGTGTCACACTGGGCATGCAGGTGAGGGCTACTAATTAGCTAATTGCTGCTGATTGGGTACCTGCTGGCATGGTTAAAACCAGGCCTTCAGACACACATGCAGGTCTGTCTGTGGTTAGAGGGAGAGTTGTCACATTCTTCCAATCCTTGTACTTTAGTTTATACCAGTAATTCCTTGTTAGAGTAGCATTTTGAGTTTAAGCACGGGTTTTGGTGTTGGTTTGCACATAGGTTGCGTGCCTTTGAGCCAGGGTCGTAACACAAGAAAACACACCGGTCAAACTAATGATTGATAGTATTAAACTGGAAATGGGTGTAATAATAGACCACAAACTCAACTGGAAACCTCAGGTCAAATATGTCAGGACTAAATTGGCACAGAGTTTGATTTTATTTTATTTTATTACGGATCCCCATTAGCTGGTGCCATGGCAACCAGCTAGTCTTCCTGGGGTCCACACAAAAAAAACATACAAAAACAATTATTGCAAAACAGAATTATTAAAAGTCAGTACTCAACATACAATACACAATAAAACTAACAATTAAGATGGCTAAAATGACATGCAAGCAAAGAAACAGAAAACAAAAAAACAAAACAAAACAAAATACAAAATACAGTGTTAAATACAATTTAAGATTGTTTTTAAAATTGAATATTTTTGGGGTGGCTACGTGGCGCAGTGGGCAAGGCGCTCACAACGAATGCTGGAGACTAGGCTCGAACAGGATGCCTCCTGTTCGAGCCCCGCTCTCCACATTGCTTTCAGTTTAGCTGGTCGTCCACAGTAATACACATTGGCCGTATTACGAGGAGGGAAACTGAAGGGTGGGGATCGGGCGTTGTGGACAGCGACTCCTACAGGTCGGTTGGTGCGCCTGCGCAGTAGAATCAAGAAGCGGCGGGGGCGGGGCCCCTCCAAAGCCCAGACCCCCGATGCTGAAAGATCGAGCCGTGCAGGTGAAAAGATGCGAGGCTGTTACCTCGAGTATCGGAGGGGACTCGTGCTATGTATGACTTAGTCCACATTGCAGCCGGCTTGTGGGAGGCAAGAAACAACGTTCGAAGACAGGGGAGGGTTGAATTGGACGATATGAAAATTGGGATGGGAGAAAAATTAAAAATGGGAGAAAAAAGTGGATCAAATTTTTTTTTTTATATTTTTAATAATTACTTTTAGAATGCTCATCAATGTTACTAAAACATCAATTTCACCATACCTTTAAAAAGAAAAGAAAAACATACAAAGTAATCAGAAGAAGTTTTGGATAACATGGCTGCAGCTACACTCATGCATGACATAATATTAATTTCCTTCCGGATTATGGCTCCTTTGAGTTTCTTTTTGAAACTGTCCTTGTTTTCCGTCCGTATAATATGTAATGGGATCCTATTCCAGTATGTTATGGCTCTATACATTGCAGTTTTCTTTCGAGCGTTGGTTCTAGGCTAGTAGTGGGGTGAAGCGACTACTTGAAGCATGTCTGGTATTATGGTCATGTCTATCATTGGTGGATAAAAGCATAGAATACAATTGAGTGTTGGTGTTTTATGTAAGATAAGACACATTCTAAACCAAAAAACACTGTATACACTATACACTGTACACTCTTCCTACCACATATGAACTACTGTGCGGAGGTGTGGGGTAATACCTACAAAAGCACTCTACAGCCAATATGCACCATGCAAAAAAAGCAATAAGAATAATCAACAATGTAGGATATTATGAACACACCAATAACACTTTGAGCGCCACGCCTGGTTTTCCTTTTTACCGGCTGAATGCCACCATCGGCGCCAATGTTAACGTTAATATCGCCTAATCTATGTTTTAAATTATGGCTATGTGTCTAATCTGCCCATCGCATTATCAAAGACTATTTTCCAGTCAGTGCTGTCAAGGCAGATTGTTTTTTTTATCGCGTCGTTTCCGTTTCAGAGCAGTTAGAAAAGCCCCCGTTTTGATGTAAAAAACAGCCCATTGTGGAGCATTCTATGAAAATCGTCTTTTAGTGGAATATTCCACAACGTTGATATTCGTCGGCCTTTTTATGAATCGTTTTCAAATAAACGCTAGATGATCAATATTATACGTGCACGCAAGCACATTACGGCCGCTCACGGATAATCGCCTCGTTGATTTCCTCTCGGACTTTTACAGTGAAACCGAAAGAAGACATTTCACAAAACAGCCTATATCTTCATCAAACTTACTCTGATTATCCTAACACTGATAACATAGAGTCCTTACCTGACATCAGATGGTATCCAACTGGTATATTCCAATTCCTGATCACCATTCGAAAAAATCGATACGTGTATGGATCCAACGCGATACTGTAGAACTCCATGATCAGCGGGGATCTGAGGTTCCAGAATGAACTGTGGTAACCCCGGCTGGATCAGTGGACTGGAAAATGTGGAGTACCGGATTTTTTCCCCCATTCATTTTCATTGAGTCCATTCCAAAATCACTTATGTCATCTGGGAGACGACAGGGGGCGCTTTTTTCCACAGTGATCGCCGGCGCCGCTCGGCTATACTCGGGTAGGCTCGGGTGATGCAATAATTTTTCAGATCGCTAAAAAAAATAAAAAAAAAAAAAAATCAGAGAAATCTCGTGAGTGGCTTTCAACCACCTATAAAAAAACACGAGAAATCTCGTGAGTGGCACGGAAAGGGAGAGGGAATCTTAAACAACCAATGGTACACACCACGCTGAAAAGCATGTGCATATCTGTTTGTGGAGTGAAGTTGTGGAATATTTTACCTGAATACATCAAACTGAGTAAACATATGGCACAATTTTAAAAGCAGCTTAAAAAATACACATTAGAGAAATACAGAAATGAGTTATGAGGATAAACAAAGTAATGCTATATTGTGTTATGTAGTTCTGTACTGTATTCACTGTTGTCATGTGAATCAAGTTTTTTTCTTTTCGTACTATAAGTAAAAGTATATTCTATATTGTATTATACTAAATTATATTATAACTAGTAAAATGTATGGAAGAACAAATGTAAGGGGGTAGGGATATATAAGCTTAGCTTCCCTCTACTCCTTTTTTGGACATGTCTGCTAACAAAATACATTGCTCTTGACTTTTTGTTTATAATTCCTTTTTTGAATGTTTTTTTTTAATTGTTTTAAAAATAAATAAAAAAATTTGTTGTTATGATTGTTCTGTTTGACGGAGCTAGATACCGTGATTTGTTTGAAGGAATAGGAAGAATACATGTTCAAAAATTTACTTTTTCATTCATTCATTCATACTGTGTTCACCATGCTGTCATTATATACTGTCATTATATACTTTCCACCATGCTTTTTATTTTTTATTTTTAACCTTTATTTAACCAGGAAGTACCATTGAGATACAAGATCTCTTTTGCAAGGGAGACCTGGCCAAGATAACGGCAATAACATTTGCAATACATCACACAGCAATAAAATGTGCGATACATCACACAAGTGCATGTATACAATATACAATACATCACATGAAAACACAAAAACACAAAACAACAATTTGGCGTTGCAGCAATCTTCTCCTCAAAACTCTTGTTTAGAATCACAGAACTAGGTGAGTTCATGTCAATGGAATATCTTGCCATTGAGCTCAAAACAGAATCAACGATTATCGCCACAATATACCGCCCGCCTAGACACTCACCAATATTTATACAGGAGCTCTCTGAACTGATCTCACTATGTGTTACCGGATATGATAAGGTGATCCTAAATGGAGACTTGAACATCCATTTTAATAAGAAAACAGACTCCAAAACTATAGAACTAAAAAATCTACTGGATAGCTTTGACCTAACACAGCATATAACAAATGCGACTCACAGGCTTGGGAATACATTAGACTTAGTTATAACAACAACTGGGCTAAACATAACAAATATCTCAATAACTGAATTACCTCTCTCCGACCATCACTGTATATTTTTTGATACTCAAATAACCCTTACTAAAACAAAAAAAGAAATCATAGTTCAAAAGAGGCTCCTAAACGACAAGGCTGAATCAAAGTTCATTGATCTTATCAGACTACATGAACCACACAATCATGACAGCTCTCTAAATGAAATGGTAGAAAATCTCAATGATGCACTGTCATCTATATTAAATTCTGTCGCCCCACTAAAAACGAAAAAGAAGAAAACCAGAGCCTCGCCCTTGTTGAACTATAATACGGTCAACAAAGAAAAAAGGAAATGTCGTGCAGCGGAGCGAAAATGGAGAAAAACAAAAACCACCATATGCTGTGATATATACAAAGATGCTTTAACTGCTTATAATAAAACCATCCGCTTAGCAAGGAAAGACTACTTCTCTAAAATCATTACAGAAAATGCTGGAAACTCCAGAATCCTTTTTTCCACTATTAATGTACTACTCAACACTGCCCCATACACCTCCTCAGTCATCAACGGTTAAGTGTGAAGAACTTGCACTATTCTTTAACAACAAAATAACCTTGATCAGGGCCAGCATTACTCATGATGGAAATAAAGCTGATTGCAGCAAACCGCGCAATGTAACCATGAGAAGATTCACATGCATCACATTAGATGTACTCTGCAAAACTGTCTCAGAATGTAACTCCTCCACCTCAGACATTGACCCTATACCTACAGCTTTCTTCAAACGGGTGTTTAATAGTGTTTCAAGCCCTGTGCTAGATATCATAAACACTTCCCTTAGAACTGGTATTTTCCCAGATGCCTTTAAAACAGCAGTTGTAAAGCCATTACTAAAAAAACCTAACTTGGATAGTAATGAAATGGCAAATTATCGTCCAATATCCAACCTACCATTCATTAGTAAAGTACTTGAAAAGATAGTTTCAGTTCAAATAAATTCCTTTCTTGAAGAAAACAACATCTTTCAGAATTTCAGTCAGGATTCAGAAAATATCATAGCACTGAAACTGCCCTCACCAAAATAATCAGTGACCTCAGGCTAAACTCTGACGAGAATAAGATCTCCATCCTTATCTTGCTAGATCTCAGTGCAGCATTTGATACAATCGATCACGATATTCTAATCGATCGTCTTGAAAACCATGTCGGTTTCTCAGAACATGTGCTAGGCTGGTTTAAAACATACATCAGAGGGAGGAAATTCTATGTTAAACTAGGAGATCACATGTCTGATATATACGACAACAACTATGGAGTTGCACAAGGGAGTTGCTTAGGTCCTTTACTCTTCTCCCTTTACATGTTACCGCTGGGTGATATCATCAGAGAACATAATGTAGATTTCCATAGCAATGCGGATGATACACAACTGTACATATCTGCTGAACCAAATGATACAGCGATTAGCTCCATTACAGACTGCTTACTGGCAATAAATAAATGGATGAGTAAGAACTTCCTGAAACTAAACGAGAACAAAACTGAAATTCTAATTATCGCCCCCAAAACTAAAAAAGAAACATTAATAAAGAACCTGGGAGGACTAACCCCTTGGATCAAATCTGAGGTCACTAGTCTCGGGGTTATCATAGATTCAGAACTGAACTTCAATTCTCATATTAGCAAAGTGACGAAAACATCGTTCTTCCATCTCAGAAATATAGCAAAAGTACGACCATTTATTAATCAGAACGATGCTGAGAAGCGAATTCATGCATTCATATCTAGCCGGTTAGAATACTGTAATGCACCTTTCACAGGTCTCCCTAAGAAAACCACGGAGAGGCTTCAGCTAATCCAAAACTCTGCAGCCCGACTGCTAACTAGAACCAAAACGAGAGAGCACATTAGTCCAGTCTTAGCTGCTTTACACTGGCTTCCTGTAACATTTAGAATTTACTTTAAGGTCCTTCTCCTTACATACAAAGCTCTAAATGGACAGGGACCTAGCTACATCGCCAACATTCTAATAAATTACACACCAGCAAGAACACTGCGATCATCAGCTGCTGGACTACTAGAGGCTCCCAGAAACAGTCAAAATAGGATCGGTAATGCAGCCTTTATCAACTATGCCCCAAAACTGTGGAACAAACTACCCCAAAACATCAGAGAAGCCAACTCGACATCTTTAAAAGACAGCTTAAAACTTAAACTTAAATCTCTTTGCTCAGGCATTTCACTGTGGGGTAATGCAGGCAAATATCTGAAGATAGATATCTGCTACCACCTAGTGGCAAGTGTAGCAGCCTGAAAATATTGCTTATTATTCAGAGCTGCTGACTTGCCTTTTTGTCTCCCCTTTCTGCACCAAGACACTCTAATTAGTTTCATTGATATTCGCACGAACAATGACACAAGCGTCTCCTTCTTCTATCGCTGGAATATGGATTATAAGCGGCAGTACTGGATTCTATTCTACCATCCTTTCCCCTGTGTGACTAGTAGGCGGGACCAGCAGGGGGCAGTAGCAGGCAGAGAGTGTCGGAGAGAGATGGGAGAAGATATATGGAGGTGAGAGACGGAAAATGAGCCTCTTCGGCTTTGGACTTGACCGTGAGCGGTCGCAGCCACAACGGGCGTGTGCTTTGGAATAGCCCCGTTGAAGAAGTGAAGCTGGAGGGCCCCG
This sequence comes from Notolepis coatsorum, assembly GCF_963971535.1. NCBI lineage: Eukaryota > Metazoa > Chordata > Actinopteri > Aulopiformes > Paralepididae > Notolepis > Notolepis coatsorum. The sequence goes on from NC_140174.1 coordinate 108,521,066, forward strand.
TGGAATAGTGACGGGTTATAGGAAGTACTTGCTAGTTGATGTGATATCCTAGAAGTACCAGCGATAGTGTGTGAGCAAACGGTACAGAACAAGGTACTAACACTATCGGGTTATAGTAGTTACTGTGTGCGGTATAAGTAGCGTGCGGCTAATAACATATCTGAGTCCTTAGTAGTCGGGTTATAGTAGTTACTGTGCCGGTATAGAGTGCGAGCCAAGATACGTGCGTGGACCTACAAACAGTCTGCTCCGGCCGTCAGCAGCTGTCTTCACCGGCGTTCTGCATCAGCTCTGCACCGGCTGGGAGCAGCCAGCACGGGAGTCGTCCCGTCCAGCAGAGGTCGCCAGCACACAGCACGCGCTCTCAACCCACCACTGCCCCTGCTCCAGCCCCGCTTGCTAGCACCTGCGACGAGAGCGTTCGACGCCATCTTGCCACCCGGACGGTGGTGGAGCGGCGCGGCCGCCATTTTGGTAGAGTACATTAGGGCTTCGGTGCCCAGGATCTATTGCACGTTACACAGTGTGGTGCGGCCTGCGGGCGAAGTTAACTTTGCTAACTACAGACCCCAAACAATATATGCCGGCATTAGAATAGGGCTTTTGCAAGGTATTAGTGGGCCCACACTTTTGTTTTCTTTCCTTTCCTTTGAGTGTGATAACCTGTGTGTTTAATAATATTTTCCCATCCAATTAACCCTTTCCCTGTGGGGAAGTTACAGACCTGGTGTATTATAAATAAAGCCTAGAGAGGTATTATTCTGGCCGTATAATTAAAGCCTTTTGAGGTATTATACAGGGTGAAGACCCAGACGTGGGTGATGAGTCAAACACAGTGAAGTATATTATCCCTGATATTAACCCAGAGGTGGGTGTATAATATACGTGTTTATGAGGTATGGAGTTACCAACGGTACTATAGTGGGACTTCCGTCCAATTGGCCACTAGTAGTAGATCATTGTAACTGACCAGTGCATAACATTAAAGAATCGGATGGGAGATTTGTGTGTGTGTCTATCCATGGGCCGGTTGACAATCCTTTTGGTGTGGGTAACGTTAATATAATTAACCCTTTCCTATCCCACCTTCCCTCTTCATTGTAAGGTTTCTAGGGTCATTGAGGGAGGGTACTGCTTGCGGGGGGAACTCAGAGTATTTAATTACAATTCAGTCACTAGGTGTGGGAGGGTTTAAGGGGCAACTGGGGGGAGTGGGAGCGTGTTGGGGAGTACTGCTGACCGCCCTGCTACAGGGAAGGAAGACCAGAGTACCAGACCAGGTTGGTAAATCCCGGGCCCCATCCACTCACACTACCAGCCTCCGGTCGACGCCCCAGGCCCAAAGACGAGGGTGCAGTCAGACAGAGTTCTACTGTGTCCAGCTACCTCGTGACTGCCAGCAACCATTCCCACGAAGCAGGGATAATCCACCCTGCTACACAAGGGTAAATATTATTATAGAAACATCAGGGATATCCTGACACAAATTGTACTTACCTGCACTATTCTTACCCTGCCTACTTTTATACACTGCCTATCAAATTTATGTGTCGGTTATCACACTTTTTACTTCTTACTGATGACTATTTTTAAACTGAATCATTTTAAACTATTTTTATTATTTGTATTACTGAATCAAACTGTAAACAGAGCTATATTCTTACCCTACCTACTTTCATACACTTCCAATGAAATTCATATGTATGTTAGAGTGATGCTCTGTTGTGAGGAGAAGATGACTTTTGACCTAAATCTAGCAAAGTTGTTTACCATTCCAGTTAGGTACATCGTGCCAAGGTTGATTCTCCTAACTGGGCCATTTTCATCTGATTGAACAATCTTATCACACTTTTTACTGTAACCTTGCTATTTAAATTTTAAATTTGTATGCTCGCTTATGCCTGTATTTTTTTACTGTTGTTGTATGTCCGTTCTATTTTATAATTTTTAGACTATTTTTTAAACTTAATCATTTTAAACTATTTTATTATTTGTATTACTGAATAGAGAGCCTATTAGGATGCTAGATCCTAATGTGAAACACTGTGATTTACCATACTTTGCTATGCTCGCTCATGCCTGTATTTTTTACTGTTGTGAAGCACTTTGAACTGCAACCTCTGTATGAAACGTGCTATACAAATAAAGTTATTATTATTATTATTATTATTATTATTATTATTATTATTATTATTATTATTATTATTATTATTATTATTATTATTATTATTATTATTATTATTATTATTATTATTATTATTATTATTATTATTATTATTATTATTATTATTAAAACACAAAACAGAATAGTCTACATGATAGTAAAAGTGTGACAGGATAATACAGGGTAATACAGTAATTTTGCAGTGGGGACCCGACTACAGAAAGTAGCGACATTATTCTTGTATGAAGTTATGTAATAGAGATAAAAATTTGCAGAGAGAGACCAGGGTGTCTAAGTGGATATGGTCCTGTAGGCTGTAGCCCATTCCATGCCCAAGGTGCGAAGCTTGAGAAAGCTGTCCTTCCTAGTTCAGTGTTTATTCTCTGAGTTTTAATAGCCTAGGAAGTAGCCATCTTGTGGACCTGGTATGGTAGCTGCTAGAGGCAAAGCTAATTAGATTGGAAAGATATAGGGGAGGCTTCCCTAGGACGGCCTTATATATAAAAACATACATGTGGGATTTCCTCCGTATGTACAGAGAGGTCCATCCCATCATTTGCAAGCACACAATGGTGAGTAAGCCCTTTGGCACTAGTGATGAAGAGAGAGAAGCAGGGTACTCTCCTCTCCTCCTCTCTTCTCCTCTCCTCCACCCCTCCTCTCTTCTCCTCCCCTCTCCACTCTTCTCCTCTTCCATCCTCTCTTCTCCTCTAATCTCCTCTCCTTTCTTCTCCTCTCCTCTCTTCTCCTCTTCCATCCCTACTTCTCCTCTCCTCTCTTCTCCTCCCCTCTCCTCTCTTCTCCTCTTCCATCCTCTCTTCTCCTCTAATCTCCTCTCCTTTCTTCTCCTCTCCTCTCTTCTCCTCTTCCATCCCTACTTCTCCTCTCCTCTCTTCCTCTCTCTTCTCCTCTCCTCTCCTCTCCTCTCCTCTCCTCTCCTCTCCTCTCCTCTCCTCTCCTCTCCTCTCCTCTCCTCTCCTCCCCTCTCTTCTCTTCTCATCTCCGTCTTCTCCTCTAATCTCCTCCTCTCTTCTCCTCTCCTCTCCTCTCCTCTCCCTTCTTCTCCTCTAATCTCCTCTCTTCTCCTCTCCTCTCTTCTCCTCTTCTCTCCCTTCTTCTCCTCTCCTCTCCCTTCTTCTCATTTCCCCTCCTCTCCCCTCCTCTCCTCTCTTCTCCTCTCTTCTCCTCTCCCTTCTTCTCCTCTCCCCTCCTCTCTTCTCCTCTCCCCTTCTCTCTTCTCATCTCCTCTCCTCTCCTCTCCCTTCTTCTCCTCTCCTCTCCTCTATTCTCCTCTAATATCCTCTCTTCTCCTCTCCTCTCCTCTCCTCTAATCTCCTCACCTCTCCTCTCCTCCACCCCCTCCTCTCCTTTCTTCTCTTCTTTTCTCTTCTCCTCTCCTCCACCCTCTCCTCTCCTCTCCTGTCCTCTCCTCTCCTCTCTTTCTCATCCTCTCACATCTCTCCCATCATCGTTTTAGCACATTAATTGACTCATTATTCCAATTCGTATTCAGGAAGGGGGGTTGGGGGGGGGGGGGGGGGGGGCGTTGGGGGTTGATTAAGGGAGGCAGATGTCTGGTCTCTGTAGAGGAGCTCTGGACCTACTGTTGTTGGTCCCATACGTTTGTGAGACTTATTAGAATACTTAGCCTGCCTAAACGGACAATATAGAAGGAGACGGGAGCAGGTAGGACACTAATAGTTTCTTGTAGAAGGTATAATAAAGGTATAATAAAGTTATAATAAAGGTATTGTCAGTAAATATCTTGCAACGCAGATATGGGCTGAAAGGGAGACATTCTTTTCACATTCATTCTCAGAGCTGCCAGTAGTACTGTAACATGATAGTCTATTAATATACATATTATACCAATAGTGTTGTAACATGATAGTCTATATAATATACATATTGTACCAGTAGTACTGTAACATGATAGTCTATATAATATACATATTATACCAGTAGTACTGTAACATGATAGTCTATATAATATACATATTGTACCAGTAGTGTTGTAACATGATAGTCTATATAATATACATATTGTACCAGTAGTACTGTAACATGATAGTCTATATAATATACATATTGTACTATCAGTACTGTAACATGATAGTCTATATAATATACATATTGTACTATCAGTACTGTAACATGATAGTCTATATAATATACATATTGTACCAGTAGTACTGTAACATGATAGTCTATATAATATACATATTATACCAGTAGTACTGTAACATGATAGTCTATATTATATACATATTGTACTATCAGTACTGTAACATGGTAGTCTATATAAAATACATATTGTACTATCAGTACTGTAACATGGTAGTCTATATAAAATACATATTGTACTATCAGTACTAAACATGGTGGTCTATATTATATACATATTGTACTATCAGTACTGTAACATGGTAGTCTATATAATGTACATATTGTACTATCAGTACTGTAACATGGTAGTCTATATAATGTACATATTGTACCAGTAATGCTGTAACATGGTAGTCTATATAATGTACATATTATACCAGTAGTGCTGTAACATGGTAGTCTATATAATGTACATATTGTACTATCAGTACTGTAACATGGTAGTTATCTATATAATGTACACATTGTACCAAACTTGACAAATTTGTTCTAAATAAATAAATAAATAAATAAATAAATAAATAAATAAATAAATAAATAAATAAATAAATAAATAAATAAATAAATAAATAAATAAATAAATAAATAAATAAATAAATAAATAAATAAATAAATAAATAAATAAATAAATAAATAAATAAATAAATAAATAAATAAATAAATAAATAAATAAATAAATAAATAAATAAATAAATAAATAAATAGGTGTGTGAAGTTTTGAGTATTTTTTTTTCCTGGTGGCTCCATTCTCACAAAACTAAATGTTAAACTAAATGTTAAACTAAATGTTAAACTAAATACAGTAAGAAGCATTTTGTATGAAAGTATTCTGTACTTCTGTATGACAACTATTAAAGAAACTAAAGAAACTTGAACTTGAAACTATTAAACTAAATGATTAACTAAATATTACTCAACAGCTTGCCTAGTCATGTCCTGTTACTGCGTGACAATCATTGTGAGACGTACATACAGTATACCATTTACATTTCTCCAAAAATATATTTTTTTATTATATGATTTATTTTTCCAATTCCTCCAAGGCCGTTCACGTGATTCTCATGTTTTAAAGTAGTATAAGGACAGCTGATTGGCCAAACCATTGGTCGGGTCAAAAGGTGGAATGAGGATTCAGGCTGCATTCAGAGCTATGGTTTTATCACATTATGATCTTTTTAAAATGACAAAATATTAGATCAATTTAACTTGATATAGATTATTATATAGATTAGTGAGAAACTGGGAAGCATTGACATAACATTTGCTGGTTTGGAAGAAAATAACCAGGGGGGGAGGGGGCAGTATGCAGTATGTATTTATATACTTCATTTATATTAACATATCTAGCACAATAAACTATAAAATTACAACATCGCCTGGGGTCTGGGGGTCTTTTGTGGTGTCTGTAATAGTACAAGTTGGTTTTTATGTTCTGTATTTATAATTTGTATTATTGCTAATGTTGTTATTGTTGCTATTATTATTGTTGTGGTACTGTGTGGTCTTGTTATTAATTATTATTATTATTATTATTATTATTATTATTATTATTATTATTATTATTATTATTATTATTATTATTATTATTATTATTATTATTATTATTATTATTATTATTATTATTATTATTATTATTATTATTATTATTATTATTATTATTATTATTACTGTATTGTGTTGCCTTGTTTTATGTTTAAAATGAAAAAATTAAAGAAATTTGATGAATTGATTGAAAATGACAACATCGCAAAGTATAATGATATTGTTGAACTCAATATAATGGAAATACATTATAATGTATTTTGAAATCCCTAACCCTGCATTCATATTTAAACCAGTTGCAAAAGGAACCAATTAGTATGATCTGTCACTGAGTTATCTCTCCATCTCTCTCTCTCTCTCCATCTCT
>NC_140174.1:108532504-108631346 GCF_963971535.1 Notolepis coatsorum
CAAACTTATGTGATTAAAATCTATTCAATTATATGACGTGTCCCTTTGTTGCCTTAATTTTTTTTAAGTAAATCTATTCAATTATATGAAGTTTCCCTTAGTTAACTTAATTTTTGTAAGTAAACACTACACAGTAAATTTCGCAGAGTAAATTTTACTCAAACTGAGTATATTTTACTCACAGTCAGTTTGAGTAAAATGTACTCAGTTTGAGAAAAATTTACTCTGCGAAATTTACTGTGTATACACATTATTTACAACACATGGCAATTCTTATTTACCTGCTCTAATGAATAATGCAAATGTATTTTAATTGGCATTATAGGAATTCAATAACACTGAATGTCACTGTTCCCATAATTTCTTCATTTCTATACCCAATATCATGTCTTCTTGCGGTGCTTGGTTTACTTGAATTGGGTCAACAGATTACCATGCATATTAAAAAGAATACCAGGTAAACATGTATTTATGCTAAATCAAAACATTTTATTGCAAGTTTATTGCAAGTTTAAACATAAAAATTAAGCACAACATAACCCCACACCCCCACTTGACCTTGCCTCCCCTCACCCCCACCCCAACACTTGACCTTTCTTAAGCCAGTAGCGTATTCTTGAGGTTGGTCACTTTTGGAGACAGCCTTGTCCAATCCAGCTCCAGGAAGAGTTTCTGGAAGACCGAATGTGTACCTGAGACCAAAGAGAGGAAGAAAACCAATGTCAGGTGCTTAAAATGAAATGGACAACAGTTTCACAACATTGTAAATGCCCCAACACTTCTTGACCTTGCCTCACCCCACAAGGTAAAGTGTACACAAGGTGCACATTATAAATGAACTGTTCTGTGCCAATATTCAAAACCATGCAGCCTCTCCGCTCAAATAAGTATGGCTATTTGGACAAATCTGAGCTGAAACAACTACTTACAGTAACCGGATCACTGAAACTCACATTTAACCAAAACTTGAAGGAAACAATGTTATTTTTGACAGTGACTTTTCCCTTTCACTCTGCAAGGGTCACCTTTCTTAAGCCAGTAGCTTATTCTTGAGGTTGGTCACTTTTGGAGACAGCCTTGTCCAATCCAGCTCCAGGAAGAGTTTCTGGACGACTTCGAATGTGTACCTGAGATCAAAGAGAGGAAGAAAACCAAAGAAAATGGCATAAATAATACAGGTTCACTCAAGGTAGGTTAGAAAAATGTAAAGGCCTTTAATTCTGTGTACCTTAGTTCCTTGGGATAGGCAAGATTCACTGCATATGCCAACCCAACTAGCATGGAGCAAGCCCATGGGAAATTACCCAGAGCAGTCAGAACTTTCACGCCCTCTATGACGATACCGATGTCGTCGGGACCCTCTGATGTTTCCTTCTTGATCGTGTAGATTTTTGTTGTTTGTACAGCAAGGTCCTGCGACACACCATCTCCATCAGCATCCTGAAAGGGCAAGAAACTTTAGAGTGGACTGTACAGCCACAGGAGAAGGTCCTATAATTGAACATCTCCCAAATTCCTTCCTTCCAACCTTTGGACAAGAAAACCAATGGCCGTATTCACAAAACATCCTCAGGCTTAAAGTTGCCCCCAACCCTTTTCTCTCTTTTAACATGCGCTTCAACTTACATCATACTCCTTTAAGAGCTGATCTGTAGATTCCCCAAGGTACATCACCAAGCCCCGAATGGCAACATCTCTGGTGATGTTGATGCTCGGAGCCTGAAATGACACAAATAATCATTATTCTTTTGCAGTGTGGAGGATGTGAGCAACTGCATCAACTGTGGGCCTATGGACGCCTTTACCTACTTCCTTACTGTTCATTGACTAGTTCAGCTTTTAACACCATAACCGCCCATACTAGTCACCAAACTCGGCGACGTTCACATATTTTCAGAGTACATAATTATGAAATGAGTTTGTGTTTTGTCGCCTCACGCACACATGTGTGTTGTGTGTAATTACCTTCCATGGTCCAGTAATTATTATTAGAACTCCGAGCACCAAAACTTTGCAATTGGTTATGAATCCAAACCAGTGGAGTTCTCAATAAGCTGGTCAAATAAGAGTCCATCTCAAAATAAACAGAAATGAACCAAATACAATTTGAAAACTATTTTCCAACCAGGTGCCCCACATTAACCAGCCGCCAACTGTGTATTTAAAAGGTCTGCAACTATTTCATACTCTTTGTTGTAGAGAGAATGACAAGCGACCTGCTGTATATTTCATATAAGCAATGATATTCCAGCAGTTTGACCACAACATCCCTGAAAATATTAGCAAACAGAAAAGTCATTGAAGAATACCTCAAGTAGGATAGCCTTCAACCTCATCCCCACGGCGCCACCCTTGGACTGGAAGAGGGCCAACAGCTTGGAAGTGTATTCATCCAGCTTGGACATGAACTGTGATTCAAGCTGCACCATTGTGATTCTTTGAAACTCATCCTGGAGCTGAAAGACAAAAAGGAACATTGAAGCCTCAAATGGTACAAGTACATTTCTAAAAACTGTATAACCATGAAATAAATAAAAACTCAAAATCCATCCTCCTCACCATCACTGGCCTCTGGTAGGCCTACATCAGAATGGTCAACAGTCTGATTATGGTGACTCGCAAACACGTCTTGCTTAAAATCACTCAAAGAATAGCCTATATGGCTTCTGTTTTTGTGTTTGAGAAATGTATTGTATATATTTGTGCAAAAGTCACAACCTTTAAATACACAAAAGACAGTTTCGTGCCTCTTCAGATGCCTTCCAATATGCTGAAAGTAGTCCTTCACTGTAGGACAATGGCGACTGCAAACTAAACACTTAAAATTAATAATTCCTGGCCTTGAACTTTCTCCTGCTGCATGGTATCTGGATAAATGTGTGCGAAGGGCACCCTGTGTTTTGAATGTGCAAGGACAACCGTCATGTAGTCTGTAATGCTTCAGTAGATTCCTCCTTGTAGTAGACAATGATTTGCAGATCTTACAGTTCCACCTCATAGTCCAAGCCTAAGATAAGGAAAAAAGTAATTAATTTACATACCCAAGTAAATGGAAGATTGTGCCACTTCTACAAGAAATATTTGCATACAGTTCACAAAAAGAAAATAGGGAAATGACACCGTGTTGTGGCTGATAATGTTACAGCTTAGCTAGCACGATAGCTAGTTAGCAAGAACTGGTTGGCTAATATAGGCTAGCTAGCATGCAAGCCGACAGAATGGTGCCTGGCTGTTGCCACGTTTTAATCTTAACAGGTGGGTTACCGTGTCGGGCCCGTGCACTGAACACACACACAAGTCGCGGCACTTTGCGAGCGTCTAGAGGCTCTGGTTGCATTTTTTGCCCAACATAAATACTGTTCGAAAGATCTATTTTTTGCCGTTCTAATGCAACCTCACTCTACCAATTCCGTGCCTCGGTTCTCGAGTTACATGACGATGTCAGGCGAGCATCTTTTTAGCAAGAACTGGTTGGCTAGTATAGGCTAGCTAGCTAGCATGCGAGCCGACAGCATGGTGCCTGGCTGTTGCCACGTTTTAATCTTAACAGGTGGGTTACCGTGTCGGGCCCGTGCACTGAACACACACACAAGTCGCGGCACTTTGCGAGCGTCTAGAGCAGGGGTCAGGAACCTTTTTGACTGGGAGAACCATAAAAGCCAAATATTTCTAAATATATTTCATTGAGAGCCATATAGTATTTTTAACGTATAATAAATTAAATATGTCTTACTTTTAATGCGACTTCTGGTGCTGCATGGTTTTGCTGATGGCCTTGTAATCTGGTTCATACGTGGTGAGGTTGAGCTTCATGCAGGCGTTGAGGCTTCCATCAGTTAAACGTGAGCGTAGGTTGGTCTTAATGTTCTTCATATGCGAGAATGACTGCCCACATGCATATGTAGAGCCAAACATGGTCAATACGGCAATACTCACGCTGCATTGTGTGGTATGTCACAGGAAGCTCGTTCCAAGTTTTAAGAATCAGCTGGTCTTCGGGTTGAAGATTTTAAATTTCTGTCCACTTGTGTTCCCTCGCCAGCTCTGCTCGCTATATCTTCAGCTACAGATACTATTACCTGTATCTTCAAAACTAATTTCTGTTTACTTTAAAATGACACAGTATTATTAAGAAATATCGCAAGTAAAAATATTATTATTATTATTTTTTTTTACTCAAAAAATTCTGGGAGCCATATGCTGTCACCAGAAGAGCCATATATGGCTCGCGAGCCATAGGTTCCCGACCCCTGGTCTAGAGGCTCTGGTTGCATTTGCTAGTATAGGCTAGCTATAGCAAGCATGCAAGCCATGTAGACGCATTAGCGAACCAAGATAAGATAGTGAAGGGGGAGTCGGAATTGCATGCACTCTCCTACAACAGTCGGAAAAACATTTTCTCCTGAAATGTAAAACTTAATAGGCTACTTTTAGCAGCATGTTACATGAATAAAAACATAGTGGTACTGCATTAACTTGAGAACAGGCAACAGATTAAATGTACTCGTAATTATTACTCACCTGGGTCCGTGTGCATGTACCACACTCGCTGTCTTTGGATATAATGGCAATAGCATGATCCTTGCATGTGATTGGCCGCATCATCCACGTGGTGTCAAAATAAAGTCCCATTAGTTGGGCGAAAGTACCAGGTGATTAAAACCAAAGACCTCCTAATGAGTAAAATCTATCAATTTTCTGCATCTCTGACATTGCTGATAAAATATAATTAAATTCGACTCAATGTATCACAGCTAATTTTATTCAACTAAAATTGTGTAAAATGCAATTAATAAATTGTTCAAATTCGTTGAATTCAGCCCAATTTTATTGCATACGGCAATTTTTTTATTATGTATAAGTTACTAATCATTATTTAATAAATATTAATTAACCCCAATCCCAGTTTTTTGAGTGTAGTTGACTAAAACTGACTAAGACTAAAATGAAAAATAAATTAAGGTGACTAAATATGATAAACGAAAAAGGAGCATTTGACACATGACTAAGACTAAAACTATTGTTTTGATTATGTATTATGGTGTATTTATGTGGAGCACTTCTATGCTCTATATGTATATATAATATTTTTTTTGTACAACCAGGGGTCATGTCTGCTTCACATGGGCTGTGGAAACGTTCGGTTCACTTTACTGTTTTTGTTATTTTAAGACTGGTGAGGGTCTTTAACTGTTTACATCTTTAACTCATTACGTTATGGGGGAGAGGGGCGTCTACACGAATCTATGATCCCAATAGAAATTAATGTGAATTTGACTGACTGTAGTGGTACATATAATTGCATTACAAGAGAATAAAATGCCTTTTTTTTCATTAACGAAAACTAGATAAAAATGTCATCCGTTTTCTGCGACTAAATCTAGACTAAAACAAAAAAGACAAAATCGAGACTAAAACTGACTAAGACTAAAATGCTCACACCTGTAGTTGACTAAAACTGACTAAACAAAAAATAAATTAAGGTGACTAAATATGATGAAAACGAAAAAGGAGCATTTGACACATGACTAAGACTAAAACTAAAATTAAAATAGCTGCCAAAATTAACACTGATCACAACACCAGAGGGAGCTCCACAAATCATGTTAAACCCAGATTCGGCTCAAACAAGGGACTAAACACGTTTCGCAATTATGCCACATCAATGTGGAACGCCCTACCCAAAGCTGTAAAGGAATGTGAAACACTACCCACTTTCAAAAACACTCTCAAAGAACACCTACGGGAGACTGCAATTCGAAACTGGCCCCTACAAATGTCCTAACCCAGTTGTACAGTAAATTACCAAGTATGGCTTTGTCAGCATTCCAATGTACAGTGTACAGTGTCCCCCACCCACCCACCCCCTACCCAACCCCCCCCCCCCCCCAAATGTACAGTCCCGTCCCCCCCCGTCCCCCCACCCACCCAACCCCACCCCACCGACCCAACCTCCTCCAATGTAGTTTCTACGTCAAATGTATATACTCTCTTTTCTGGACTCTTTTTGTATCACAAACAGTACTGTATTTGCAAATCTGGTATGTCATAAATGTATAGATGTAGCAGTACTGTCTATCTGTATGTCGTGTGTGTCATATAATGTTATGATGAATTGAAAATGGGGGACCCTGATGTAAACAAGACGAAAGTCTTTCTCTGGTCTGCATCCCCTTAACAATTGTATGTATTGAGCTGTACTGTACTGTACCCATTCTGCAATCTGTTAATAAAGTTTTCAATCAATCAATCAATCAATCAAGTGATATAGTAGTGATGTAGTAGTGATATATAGTGATGTAGTGATATAGTAGTGACATACATTAGTGATATATAGGGGAGCATGTCTAGGTTCCCCGGGTCCTACACAGGAAAATTCGCAGAGTCAAATTTACTCAAATTGAGTAAAATTTTACTCCCAAAAAGACAGTATTGGCTCCGACTCCAGATAGAGTGAAAATGACTCTTGTCACAGAGTTAAATCTTCAGAGTTATTTCTACTCCATTTAGTGTTAACATTTAACTCTACAAAATACCAACTTACTCCATTTAGCATAAAGTAAAAACAACTCTAACATCTATAGAGTTATTTTTCACTCAATATAGAGATATTTTAAGTTATATTTCACTCAATATAGAGTGGTATTTTAATCAATATAGAGTTATATTTTCACTCAATAGAGTTATATTTCACTCAATATAGAGATATTTTAAGTTATATTTCACTCAATATAGAGATACTTAAAGTTATATTTCACTCAATATAGAGTGGTATTTTAATCAATATAGAGTTGTAATTCCCTCAATATGGAGTTGTAGTTCACTCAATATAGAATAGATTTCACTCGATATAGAATATCATATTTCACTCAATATAGAGTGGTATTTTAATCAATATAGAGTTGTAATTCCCTCAATATGGAGTTGTAGTTCACTCAATATAGAATAGATTTCACTCGATATAGAATATCATATTTCACTCAATATAGAATTAAATAATAATTTACTCTGGAATAATACATTTAAAATAAACGGGGGCAAAGCAGAAATCAGTATTTAACAATGCACTTTTATTTGCAACATGCAGGCATATCCTTTGGGATGCAAACAGTTTTACAACAGCGTGTGAGAATCATGACTTCAAGGGGCAATCGATAGAAAAAAAAATTAATAAAATAAGATTCATCAATAAGCTTGTGCAATCTTTGTTTTCAGTTGCCAAGAAATTTGAAATTCCTAGTACCTTGGACTTAAAGGTCTATGATGACTTAAAACACTGAAGTCGACAAGGAGGCGTTTCAGTTGGGATGCAAACAGTTTTACAACAGCGTGTGAGAATCATGACTTCAAGGGGCGATCGATAGAAAGAAAAAAAGGTCATTAATAAAATAAGATTCATCAATAAGCTTGTGCAATCTTTGTTTTCAGTTGCCAAGAAATTTGAAATTCCTAGTACCTTGGACTTAAAGGTCTATGATGACTTAAAACACTGAAGTCGACAAGGAGGCGTTTCAGTTAAAGAAACCAGACATGGGTGTGTTGGAGATTTGTTCACCCCAAGTTGCTTATTAACATGGAGCCTAGCCTCATCCAAAATGTCACACAGGTACTGTATATGTTTGTACTTTGAAATGATCTTCGTTTCTATACGCCCAATGTAATGTAACATAGTAAAAAAAAAAAAAAAACACGTCTGAGGAAGAACTTGCTTGGTGTGGATCCTTCCTAATCTTTTTACATTACACTTGTCAAACATTCCTCTCTTGCTAATCACACTTGGTATATGTCTACGTGATTGTTAGATTCAGTGAGCCCCTCTGCAAACAACTCCATTATATACAAAAATCACCATGACTTCAAGGCTTCATGGGGAGAGTAATCGATAGAAAAAAGGTCATAAATAAAAGACAATTACATTTTGGCCTCTGTAAAGTGACAGCAGCATCTGTACACCCTTTTAAAAAGGGATAGCTCACCCAAAAAAAGAAATCTACCAATTACACACCCCATGAATCCTTGAATTCATGGAGATTTGTTTGTTTGTCGCATTCCTGAGCCAATAATTCAAGCCAGTCATCAAATTATTGGCTCAGGAATGCAACAAAAAGAAATCACCATGACTTCAATTAAGGCTTCATGGGGAGAGTAATCGATCAATTACATTTTGGCCTCTGTAAAGTGACAGCAGCATCTGTACACCCTTTTAAAAAGGGATAGCTCACCCAAAAAAAGAAATCTACCAATTACACACCCCATGAATCCTTGAATTCATGGAGATTTGTTTGTTTGTCGCATTCCTGAGCCAATAATTCAAGCCAGTCATCAAATTATTGGCTCAGGAATGCAACAAAAAGAAATCACCATGACTTCAATTAAGGCTTCATGGGGAGAGTAATCGATCAATTACATTTTGGCCTCTGTAAAGTGACAGCAGCATCTGTACACCCTTTTAAAAAGGGATAGCTCACCCAAAAAAAGAAATCTACCAATTACACACCCCATGAATCCTTGAATTCATGGAGATTTGTTTGTTTGTCGCATTCCTGAGCCAATAATTCAAGCCAGTCATCAAATTATTGGCTCAGGAATGCAACAAAAAGAAATCACCATGACTTCAATTAAGGCTTCATGGGGAGAGTAATCGATCAATTACATTTTGGCCTCTATATAAAGTGACAGCAGCATCTGTTCACCCCAAAGAAATAAAAGAAAACTAATAGTGTTCATCCCCAGTGCAATAGTTCAAGAGCTTAGTGATTTTCTCTTTTCCTTTTTTAAATCACAGGAAACAGTATGGAACAATAAATGAGCTTGAATCGTCATCACTGTATGACATCTGTATATCGAATGCTTTGTAAAACAAAAGCTCTTTGACATCAACTACATGAGGTCCATCTGTAGTACACACAACTTTAAATGCATAAAAATGGTCATCCAGAGACACGGTTTGTAGTGCAAATGTAAACAACAGTAACCTCTCATCTTTAAGAACAACACGGTGGATTTTGTGAAAAACTGGAACCTCACTAAGAACTTTAAGGCAAACAACTAAACCTGGACGATACATATTTCCATGGTGTTTGGCCCATCTAACATTTAACACCTTGGTGTCACTTGGTACCTGAAGAGTCTCCGCTATCTCACAGCCTCTGTCCATCACATTTAATGCTACCATTTTACTTGGACCAAGCACCAGTCTGTTGGGATCAAATGTCTGCCAATTGTATGCTACTTGACTTTGGTGTTTCTTTGCCAACGTTTTAGTTATATTTTTGAAGCTTTTTAGTTGTTTTTTAAAGAAATTATGCTTCGCTTCATAGCGCATGCACCAGACATGCAAAAGTGGTCCAATTTTACGAATACATGTAGGATAGTGCACCATAAAATGATGCTTTGGTAGTAGCCTCCTGTTGGGAAACAAATGCTTGAATAACCCGTGGTGCTCTGCAATCAAGTGTTTTAAATAAATAGTAATGCCAGTTGATAACCTGGGAGAAAATACAATATCTGCTATTTGAAGCAACAGCAGAAGCAAATACCAGTGTTGATCATTTGGACAAACCAAGTCTCCAAAGATAAGTGGTAGATTGCGAAGTAAACACCAAGATTGGATTGCATTTAACCCCAAGTCATTTGAGGTCTCTACTAACTTCAATGCAGGTGGCTTGTTGTTTTGTTCCAGGTAACCATAGTTAAAGCTCTTAATTCTCAAGTCTATTTCCTTTGATGTTGTGTAGTTTTTAATCAAGTGTAGTATTAGCAGTTTCATTTCATATTGTGCCACGCCCTCCAAGATATCATGCATAATATCGACAGAGAAATTGTCACATGTATTGAAGTACTGCAAGGAATTTAGAATGCAAGAACGTTTAACTCCCATCACATAGGGAAGACCAATAGTAGTCTCCATTGTGTGGCAGTGTTCTGCATGAAGTGCTCGAGTTCGCATAACTATCTTGGGTGAATCTTCTTTGAATTCCGTCTGAAAGTCCTCTTTCTCAGCAAGACAAAAGCGGCAACAATATCTGGCACTGAATGATTCTACGAAACCAAACAAACCGTGAATACCAAGGTTGTCACCTGTAACTTGGACAATAGTTCCATACACTGGCTGATCATACAATGGGACCTTAATTCCATCCTTCTCCAGTATTTTAATATCTTCCACAAGTGGAGCAAGTATTTTAGAAAAGCCATGTGTTTTAATGTCTTGGGCATGGAATAAAGCGACCAAATGAATATTAAGCAGAATTGAGTTGTACTTTGGAGAAAAATTACGCAAGGTGAAATAGATTGCTCCTAATTTATGTATTCCCTTTTTACTCCCCAACGGATTCGCGCATTCAAAATCATCATAGAAAAGCTGCACCTGAATTGCATGCTTCTGTTTTGAAAATAGAGGATGACTCTTGAAATACTCTCCATCACACAAGTCATTAAGAAGATCTTCTCTTAAACTGGAATCACTCTGCATCATCTCTTTTATATTAGGGTGTTTGTAAATAAAGTCTAATGTTTTCAAAATTGGGATATAAACACATTTATCAGTAACAACAGCCTGATCATAAGTTCCAGTAGTCCGATTGCGCAGGGTATCAAATCTTGTACCAAGGACATATTCAACTGGGTCTACCCTTCCCCACTTCTCTGTAAAATATTGCCTTCTCTTAGTTTCAGAATTTAAGATACAAAAGGGATTTTCAATTTCTTCATAACACTGATCAATTTTACACTCAACCTCACTTTTGATAGGTTCCTGTAAAGATAGACACTGCTTCACATATTGTTTTGCTTGATTATGGATATCATCAACAATCACTTCCATTGAAGTTACCAAAGAGTTGATTATTGTTTCACCTACACCTGCCACTTTAAGTTCAGCTACTGTTGCAGCACAGCTGTCTACAAGACTATTATTAAGAAGGACTGGAAGGACTGGGTCAGAAGGGGCACTGCCTGATGGAAAGTCATCAACATAACTTTCAGCTAAATGTTCAGCTGTAGAGCGGCCTTCACCAGGATCATCACATGGTTGATGACGTGCTTTAAGATGCTTTCGAAACCCAGAAAAAGTGCAAAAGACATGTAAACAACCAGGCTGACCACATTTAAGACGAAGTGTCCTTCCTGAACAAAGTCCGTGGATCATCCTTAAGTGCCTCATCAGTGAATTGGCATTTGCCTGAGAGTTTTTGCAAATGAAACACAACATCTTATCAAAAAACACTGGAGCATCAGAGGCCTCAAGATAAAATATCTTCTCAGTATCAAAAGTCTGTGCAGCATCAGAGGCCTCAAGATAAAATATCTTCTCAGTATCAAAAGTCTGTGCAGCATCAGAGGCCCGAGATAAAATATCCTCTCAGTATAAAAAAGAAATCAGTGCAGCATCCGAGCCCTCATCTCTTTAACCCTGGGGTTGACATTAGTTGTAGCAGCATCGATCTTGTAAATGGCGGTTTGCAAGAAGTTGTACATATTGGCCAGATCCCGGTTGTATGAGGTACCAAAGACAAAATGAGCTTTGAAAAGCTCATCAAAAGAGGCAAGAGAGTCTGGTGACTTACAAGGGATTGCATGTTTGTCAATCACAATGAAGTACTTGTGAATCACACTCCTCTGGGTCCCCACAGCAAGCAGATAGGGTTGAAGGCTCTCCGTGATGCTGTCCAAATGCCCCTGGATACTGGTCCCAGTCTGTGACAAGAGAACTTCATTAGTCTTGCTATTAAAATTAGTCACGGTTTGCAAACCGTGGTCTTTGCATGATTTCAATCATGCAGGTCAATATCAGGGATGCACGATAATTATCAGGCCGATATCAGCAATTATGACGTCATCCCGATAAAAGTATTGACAGCTCTGATAATAAAAAAAATATATATTTTTTTTTTACTTTTTTCTTTTCATGTCAACATTCACACGCACTATATATGCTTATTTAGGATTTGACTTGATTCAACAACAAAGCAGTCGGGGCAAAGGCAAGCCAAAAACGGTCGAAAATGTGGTTATTTGAAGTTTGGATTTTTTTCTTCTCACAACTGAGGTAGGTAGATTACATTTTTAGAGACTAAAGTACCGAAAAAGGTACCGTTGGGTACCGGTATCGATTCACAGGTACCGGTACCGTATCGGTTCAAATGTGAACAGCATCCCTACTGACAAAGCACAATACCTGTTGGTTTTTAGTTGTTCAGGGAAACACATTGTTAATGACATTGACGGATTGTGAATTTTGTGATCGACTCAAATTATATTTATTTGGAAAAATAAATAGTCACTTTATTTGAAGAGTCAAAACTGTTCTCTTGGCTTTGTTTTGTTCATATAGTAACGCTCATGTCATGATAAATCTGGTTAGGTCAAAACTACAGGAATATACATAAAAAAATTTATAATTATAGTACAATAAATATATATATCAGTTATCGGTATCGACCTTGAGGAGCAGAAAGTTATTGGTATCGATATCGGGGTCAACAAATCAATATCGTGCACCCCTAGACAGAACAGTGATCCTTCTTATACTTTAATTCAACTGTAACTAGGGATGCTCGATATTGGCTTTTTTACCGATATACCGATATTGTCCAACTCTTAATTTCCAATACCAATATCAACCGATACCGATATATGCAGGGTTTCCCCCCCAAAAAACTGAATAATTTCAGGTAATTAACATTACATATGTCTTGTTGTGGAATTAACATAACATTATGCATACTTTTGACAATAAATAAAATCAGAATTTGTTCTTACTTGCCTGGGTAAATAAAAGTTGGTTATAGAAATGTAAAAAGAATAATTCATTTTTTTTTTACCGATATTTTCCTATATCACATTTGAATGCCAATATCGGCCGATAATATAGGCAACTGTAACCTTACCTTTATGAACTTCACAAGGGAGTCAATGGCTTCTCTGGCTGAGAGCTTTCCCGGTCTCTTGTTGCGTCCCTGAGGTGATGGTGGCAGGAGGTGGACAAGAAGCAAGAGGGAGGACATTTCACTGTCCCATGCTAAAAATACAAAAAATTAAATAAAAAAAATCAGAAATACATTTGACTAAAAGCTGTGTTTCCATTTGTTTAAAAAACAATTCACCCTTCCATTATTATATTCCTTTAATTCAAGCATACCATTGTTCAGTTCTATTGTGTCTGTTGTGGATTCAGCATTCTGAAGCAGGTCTTGAAGGTCGCCGGTCTGGGTGAGGCCACGGCTTTGTTCAAGGACTTTCTGCCTGCAGAAAGTAGGCCACTTCTCCAGGAACTTTGCAGAGATGTCATCACCAAACATCAGACTGAAATCCTGCTCAATCTGCAGACAAGATGGAATAAAACATGGTTGAAATTTTTTTGTCATACATTGTTAAATAGTAGGGCTGACCCCTATTAATCGATTAGTCGACTAATCGGTCGAAAGGGGCCGTAGTCGACTGGCCAACCTCTTAGTCGAATATAATATTATAAAAAAAAAAAAAAATATATATATATATATATTATAATTTTTTTCAAAAGAAAAGAGGCATAGAAGCGTGGCTAACGCTAATGGCAGGCATACCAGAGGCTAACTGCCTACGAAAACAGGCACAGAGGCACTGAAAGAGGATTTCATCAGTGGACCAATTGTATGCTTTTGCAGAGGACAAGAAGCCTTCAGTTGACTCCTTCAGACATTAAGCACCCCCCACAGCCCAAATGGAATGATAATTTTTTTTTTTTTTTTTTTTTTAACAATCCTAGTCAACCATCCAAATCCTTAGTCAGGGACAGCCCTATTAAATAGGTTCACCCTATGACCAGGGATGTGATCTAAATTGTTTAAAAAGGTCATTTTTTATTTCAGTTAGACTTTAATGCAAGCCACATACCATTCCTGTGATGTCTAGGAATCTTGGAAAGGTGGTGAATATTTCAGAGGACTTGATTGGGTCGTGCATCATTTCTTGGCGATGGGTGAAGGTCTGTTTCATCTTCTCCTTGATGATTGCTTCATCAGTTGTATGCTTCATCAGTGCACTGGCCTCACGAAACTGGGTGTCTGTGGTTAGCTGGTTTTCCTCAGAGAAGGGGGCTCTGTCGCCAGAACTTGGACCACCTGTAACAGTGTAGAAACCACACATACTGCTGCAATACTTTCCAGTGATATGCATTTACTATAATGATCCATCTTCACAGTTGCTAGATAAACAGTGGACTGGGACAATCAAAATTACATACCGATCAGTGGCTGAACATTACGGCTCTTCTTTTGTCCCTCTGATGCTATCTTTTGAAGTGATTTCACCCTCCATGCCAGAAACCCACTCCCATCTACTGGATTGTAATACTGCTCCTAAAACACAAGAAGTAAAGAGGAAAAAAAAAAGTTATTTGGCTTAAATGGGCATGTGTAAATGTGTTTATTTCTCTCCTTAAAACTTAACACATGCCCTTCTCTGAAGAATTGCTAAAATCAAGGTCAACAGGTAGGACATCTGTGGTTCTTAAATTGTTGAGGTTAGGAGAAATGGTCAGCATACAGAAATGTTAACAAATATTTAGTTGAAATCGTACTCCGCACAGCCCTTTTAAGCAATTCCAGAGAAGTGAGGAGTAATGGGGTTGGTGTTTTATGTACCATGCATGTGATTGGATAATGTTATGCATAATGTTGTGTTAATTCCACGACAAGAGATATGTAGCCTAATGTTAATTACCTGAAATTATTCCTTTTGGGGGGGGGGGGGGGGGGGGGGAGAAACCCTGCATATATCGGTATCGGTTGATATCGGTATTGGAAATTAAAGAGTTGGACAATATCGGTATATCGGATATCGGTAAAAAAAAGCCAATATCGAACATCCCTAGAAATTATATAACAAGAATGACCTATAAACATAATAATTGTTAGACTAGAAGTCTTTATTTGTCATGCAGTTTTAACACACACGCAAGATGGGCGACCCACAGGAACACACATGCACTGAGTCGCCGATGAAATGTCTCTCTGCACTTTTCCCTGATGTACTTACATATCCCAAATTGCCCTGGGGATCGGCCAGGTATGGGAATAAGGCAGTGATGCCCTTTGCGTAGTCTTCTTTAACACGCCTTGAAGGACTCGTCCTACAGTGCACACATACACAAGTATGAGATCCAAACAAAAGTATTGCTGTGCCAATGCCTTCTGCACAATCTATGTAAAGCGCTTTGGATAACCATTTATCATTTACCAATTCTGCAAAAAGGAGGATCTTAGTAAAAACCAAAAATGTGTATTGGGTGCGTAATGTTTAGATAACATAATTACCCATGCTCTTTTGCCATGTGCGCAACCAATATCTTCACCATGTCGCGTCTTCTGGTATCCGTTAGGGTTTTCGTCCGAGCATAATCGGCAATGATCCTCTCTCCTCCAGCTGTGTCCCTCAGAATCTTTTCAGTCATCTAAGCGGGAGTAAAAAGGGGGGGGGGGGGGAGGACACACATGGATAGACAGTCATTTGGTGGCCAAGTATATTTAACCCTTTCACTGCCACACTAGTACCAGTATGTGGTATACAGTATGTGGTACAGTATGTGATAGTAAAGGGTTAACCTTCTGTAGTGCGGCAGTGAAAGGGTTAACCTTCTGTAGTGCGGCAGTGAAAGGGTTAACCTGCTGTTGTGCGGCAGTAAAAGGGTTAAGGTGACAAATGTAAACCATGACCCCCCCCCCACCCCCATTTTCTCCCCAATTGTACTTGGCCATCCCCAATGCCCATGCTACCCCTTTATCAGAGTCACCATCTCCATTTCAAACAGTCATATGCAAAGCTTACCAGAGTGATACGAGTCAGGTCAGCACCGTTTCTTGGAGCAGGACTAGACTGCAAAATGATGGTGTCATCAGACTCCCCCTCATTGTCTGCACCAGAGCTGAGAACGGAGCTTTGGCTGCTGGAGTTGCTTGCAGAGGTCCTCACTGAATCTAACAATCATGTAGACATATAAGTGTGATTAGATAGGAATGTTTGTGACAAGTGTAATGTAAAAAGACCACATTAGATTAGGAAGGATCCACACGTTACATTGGGCATATATACAAAGATCATTTCAAAGTACAAAAATACACAGTACCTGTGTGACATTTTAGGTTAGCCAGGACACGTGTAGCCTTTTTACAACGCATCCGCGTTTCCGGCGCTCTGATTGGCCAGGTCATGTGACATGTGCGCCCAATAGCGTGTTTGCCCATTTCCGCGTCGAACAGCCTGCAAACTACCTGGCGTTCTATCGCCATGCTCTAAGACAAACTCTAACCTTAACCAACTTCGAAGAGTGCCCTTAACCAGTGTAGAAACTTGCCGTCCCACGATTGCCGCTCATGTCACATAACCTGGCCAATCAGAGCGAAAAAAACGGGAACCCGGAAATGTTGTAAAAAGGCTTCAAGCAGCCAGGACTGTATGGATGAGGCTATAAGGCTCCATGTTAGCAACTCACCTTCAGGATTTGAGTCTTGGGGTGAACAAATCTCCAACACACCCAGGTCTGGTTTTTTTAGAAGAAATTGAAACGCCTCGTCGTCGACTTCAGTGTTTGAGTCATCATAGACCTTTAAGTCCAAGGTACTAGGAATTTCAAATTTCTTGGCAACTATAGACAAAACAAGATTGCACAAGCTTATTGATAAATCTGTTGTGCAATTTATTTAATTTGTATTAATTAAAATGTCATAAAATGGGATATTAAAATAGCCACTGAAAATGTGATCATATGAGGAAGATTGACAGCCTTAATTGACATACTTAACACCGGTTCCTGACAGGCAGCGAGCGTGCGAACTGGAGACGAAATCGTGCGCGACACTGTCCTGATATGAGGCGGCGCGTGTCCGGGTGTGTCTGTGTGTGTGTTACCTGGAAGCACACAGGGGCAAAGCAGCCTGCGATTCTTGACCAATAAAAAGTGTTTAGGGGCGTGACTCGGCCGCGTAATCGCTCAACTAGAGACACAGCGAGCGAATATTTGAGGGGGGAACGACATCGCCGCTCAGTTTGCTGTCGCTCGCGGCAGGTCAGGATAGTCTGATTGAAACGAATACATTTTAATCATTTTCGCAATCACGCTCGCTCGCGTCACTGCCTGTCAGGAAGGGGTGTAAGACATTGATTGGTTCACTCTATCCTAAATAAAATGGATTGTGCTTTGTACTGTAGGCCTACAGCTTAAATTAACATGCAGGGAAAGCCTAAACTGATACCCAGTATGTTGTTGCATAGGGCAGTGGTTCTCAAACATTTCATGTCAAGGACCCCCCAAATTGACAATTAGCCCACAGACCCCCCATTTGAAAAGATGTGCCATGGACCCCCATAAGACAATATTTGTACGGCTCTAGCAGTGATTCTCAACCATTTTAATTCCAAGGGCACCCATTTAATGGCATTTGTATCTTTGGGACCCCAATTTATATTGTAAAATCAATGTTAATTTAACTCTTGACGGTGTACAATGGACGTTGGGGTCCATTTGTACACAGTCAGAGTTACAGACCAATAAGGGTCCATTTGGTTCCTAACTATCAAGGCGGACGCCATTTTGAGAACCAACGGCACGCTGTGCAAAATGTTTCACTCACCACACTCCAAAAAAGTTGTGAAGGTCAATTGGCCCTCAAAACAGATGAATTTCTGCCGGTCAACGTGTTTAACACGTACAGCCTGCATCTGATGGCAAATAAATAATAACAGTTACTAAGATGATACATATAGGGCACAACAACTCATGCATTATGAGGAGTGTTACAATTAGAAAATATTACAAAAGCACCATACAGTAAATTTCGCTGAGTACATTTTACTCAAACTGAGTAAAACTTTACTCACGTCTTGGGCTCAAATTGACTCAGTTTGAGTAAAATTTACTCTGTGAAATTTACTGTGAGGATAGTTCCACAAGTTTCCATTATATTATACATGGAGGCAGAACACACAAATTAGTCAACCCAGTACAATGGTTCAAATAAACACTTGTTGAACCGAACAGTGCGTCAAATTAACTTGTTATGTCCATTTACCACTAGTAAAACAGTCAACCTACAGCACATTGCGGCAAATTTACGTGACTCTATTTAGAGTAAAACACACGTTGTCTCTTCAGCAAAATCCGCCAACATGTAACATATAATTGTTCCATCTCCTGTACTATGTCTACTTGTCTTGTATGTTCTTAATACGTCAGTTTTTGTATGGATATAGTTATATCACTACTTTTAACAACAGCCTACAGGCATGGTCTACAGGTATGGTCTCAGGCCTATACAGGTATAGCCGCATGCAGGTGAAAATTAGCTTCTGGCTAACACTAGCTCATATACATTTTACATGAAAACCGACATGTTGATTAATGTGCACTGTCCCTGATAGCAATACTGTTGATAATTGAATACTCGTGTTGCACCGACGTACCTGTTCTTAAGTTATTGTCCATAAAACTGTAAAACGTTTATTTAATAGCGTGCGTGCTAGCAGCTAACATGCTAACATCGTGATAGATGGCTCTGTGGCTTAGCTGTAATGTACGGTGACTCTATTTAGAGTAAAACACACGTTGTCTCTGCCACCGTTTCAGCAAAAACCGCCAACATGTAACATATAATTGTTCCATCTCCTGTACTATGTCTACTTGTCTTGTATGTTCTTAATAAGTCAGTTTTTGTATGGATATAGTTATATCACTACTTTTAACAACAGCCTACAGGCATGGTCTACAGGTATGGTCTCAGGCCTATACAGGTGGAAATTAGCTTCTGGCTATACACTAGCTCATATACATTTTACATGAAAACCGACATGTTGATTAATGTGCACTGTCCCTGATAGCAATACTGTTGATAATTGAATACTTGTCCATACAACTGTAAAACGTTTATTTAATAGCGTGCGTGCAAACGTATAGCAGCTAACATGCGAACATCGTGATAGATGGCTCTGTGGCTTAGCTGTAATGTTGCAAATTAGTTACACACATTGCTGTTTAATAAATTAACAAATAATAATAATAATCTTACCTTGTATTTGGCATCCAAGAGAAGGAAAATATCGCTGTATTGCGCTCTTGCTGCACCTGAGCTTGAAGCGAGGACTTGGCGAGAGAGAAAGATGGCGTCGGCACCTTTGGGAATTATATGGATAGTAGGCGTGACCAATGCTGTATTACTCCAATAGAAACTCTTCTGGAACTTTACTCTCACTCTATTGGCCACAGGCAATGATTATGCCCCAAATGGAGTAAATATGACTACTTGAGAGGAAAATAATAACTCCGTAATAATTACTCTGGGAAAATGACTCCCCAGTTTTTCCTGTGTATGTTCCCCGATTGATTGATTGATTGATTGAACATTTTAGACCACCAGCCCTGATTCCAAACTCTAACCTTAACCAACTTTGAAAGAGGGCCTAAGCTTCACCAGTTCAAAACAAGGCGGACATTAAAAATTAATAAAATAATAAAAATTAATAAAATTTTCAATCAATTAATCAATCAATCGGGGAACATAGGACCCGGGGAACATAGGGATGATCCCATATATAGTGATAGTAGTGCTATATAGGGATATAGTGATATAGTAGTGATATAGTGATGTAGTAGTGACATATAGTGATGTGGTAGATATATAGTGATATAGTAGTGATATAGTAGTGACATATAGTGATGTAGTAGTGATATAGTAGTGATATAGTCGTGACATATAGTGATGTAGTAGTGATATAGTGATATATAGTGATATTGTAGTGACATATAGTGATGTAGTAGTGATATAGTGATATAGTAGTGATATAGTGATATAGTAGTGATATAGTAGTGATATATTTTTTTTTATGCTGCAGTCTGCTGGGGAGGCAACATGTCAGCCAAGAACACCAGGCGGCTGGACAGGCTGGTAAAGAAGGCTGGTTCAGTCCTTGGCAGGAGGGTGGACCCACTGGGGGTAGTGGTGGAGAGGCGCACACAGAGTAAGCTGCAGGCCATCATGAGCAATGACAGCCACCCTCTCCACCACACCCTGAGAGGACAGAGGAGCAGTCGCAGTGGGTGACTTTTATCGCTGCGCTCGCGGACTGAGCGGTTCAGGCCATCACTTTTCAACACCATGTGACCCCCCCCCCCCCCCCCCCCCCCCCCCCCCCCCCTCTCTCTCTCTCTCTCTCTCTCATGATCTGGGCGCGCCCACCCACACACACACCCGCCCCCCCCCCCCCGCCATTCTCCACTTGCACAACGTGAAGTAGACATTTCCGGTAGGACTTCCGGGTTGAAAATGGTTCTTCCGGTCCTATCCAAATACATTGTTTTTAGCAACTTTTCTCCTGTTATTTAAACAACTTTGTCGTCACAGAGAGGTAATGAAACGTTTGTATTATTATAGAATGTATTTAATAAGCAAACGTTTGTCAGCAGGGTTTTTGGGCTGTATTTCATGTAAAAACGTTTACTGTTAGTTTACTTGCTCACGCTAATGAAGGCTAATGCTGGCTAACAGAAGCTAGCGCAAGAAACGACGCTGCAAAGTATTGTTTATAGTGCATTTCTTGCCACCTTATAGCATTTGTACATTTGTATGACAGTCTATAATGCTCCCGTGAGGTTTTTCCGGACGTTTTGGTAATGATTTTCACTATAAAAACATATTTCTAAAAGACAGGAAGTAGATAAACGGGCCGGATTAGCTTTGAGCTAACGATCTTTGCCGATGCATACTTGATGTATTTATTCCATTCTAAACGTAACGTTAGTTTACAAAACATTACCTGTCTATATAACGTTGAGGAACAAATTATAAAGTGTCTTCTGTGGTTCTCCTCATAACGCAGTCTATTGCAAGGTTGAAAAGTAACGCTGACAACACATCCTTGGTGGACTCCGGATCCTACTTCAAAACTGGTGGTGCTTGTTCCCACAGTGCAAGAAAAGCTGGTGTAGAACAGTTTGATGACATTTACTTGTGGGAGGGGATTCCATAGCTTCTCATGATCTTCCAGAGACTATCACGGTGGATGCTGTCAAAAGCCTTCTGGAAGTCGATGAAGTTTATGTAGAGCCGTCGTTGCCATTCACTGCACCTTTCGATGATGTTCCTGAGAGTGAAGATCTGGTCGACGCATCCCTTTCCTTTCCTAAAACCGGCTTGTTCTTTGTCAACTGCTGATGTAATACGGTGTATAATGATTTTACAGAATATTTAGCTGGGAACAGAAAGAAGTGTGATGCCCCTCCAGTTGTTACAATCAGATAGTGTGCCTTTCTTTGGAACCTTGTTGATACCTTAAGGTGGAACCTTAAGAGATTGCAATATTACGAGGAGGTGATTGTAGGAGGAGGGGGTAGTAGCACGAGTACAGTAGGAGGAGGTAGCAGAAAAAGGAAAAGTAAGTAGTGGGAAGAATTAGTACAAGGAGGAGGGGTAGTAGTAATGATAGTAGTAGCAATAGTAGTAGTAGTAGTAGTAGTAGTAGGAGGTAGTAATAGTAGTATTAGTATTAGTAATAGTAGTATTACCGTCTTATTACCGACCTCCAAGAACCTTGGTGTAGTCCTTGACGACCAGTTGAACTTCTCCGCTCACATCGCCGCAACAACCAGAACCTGCAGATTATTCCTGAGCAACGTCAGAAGGATCTGCCCCTTCCTGACAAAAGAAGCCACCCAACTCCTCGTCCAATCAACAGTCATGTCACGCCTCGACTACTGCAATGCACTGCCTGCTGGTCTACCCACTACCGCCACCAAGCCTCTTCAACTCATTCAGAACCACCTGATCTCCAACCTATACCAAAGTCAGCCTATATTACACCACTTCTTCGCCGCACGAATCCGCTTCAAGGCCCTCGACTCGGCATATCGCACGGCAAAGGGAACGGCTCCCACCTACCTCCGGTCAATGGTTTCTAACCTCACACCCTCAAGACCCCTCCGCTATACATCTTCTCGCCGCCTCAGACCCACTCCTACCCGAGCTCCGGGAGGGTCATCAAGGAGAAGCCGCCTATTCTCGGTCCTCGCTCCACAATGGTGGAACGAACTTCCCACCACAGTTAGGACAGCAGAAACCCGACTAAAGACACACTTCTTCAATCAATATCTGAAATGAAAAAATTAAATTATATATATATATATATATATATATATATATATATATATATATATATATATATATATATATATATATATATATATATATACTAACCTTCTTACTGTCCTCTACTGTCATGCACTCTTCCTAAATACTAACACACACCCGACACTGCAGCACTTTGATGAACATTGTTACTCAGCTGATAGAGTTGTACCCTTCCTGATGACTTGTCGTACAAAACTTGTAAGTCGCTTTGGATAAAAGCATCAGATAAATGACTAAATGTAAATGTAATGTAGAATGTATCTATAGTAATAATATACTGTACCTACAATCAAAACTACAAATCAGACATACATAAATATACACACATTATTATACATACCAAGAATTCCGTCAGCTAAATGACAACATGTACAATGTAAAAGTAAAGTAGTAGTAGTAGTAGTAGTAGTACTAATAGTAGTAGTAATATTAGTAGTAGCATGTTGTAGTAATGGTGGTAGTACTAGTAGTAGTAATAGTAGTAGTAGGAGGTAGTAGTAGTAGTAGTATTAGGAGGTAGTAGTATAGTAGTGGTGATAGTAATAGTAGTAGCAGTAGTACTAGTAATAGTAGTAGTAGTATTAATAATAGTAGTAGTAGTAGTAGTAGTAGTAGTAGTAGTAGTAGTAGTAGTAGTAGTAGTAGTAGTAGTAGTAGTAGTAGTAGTAGTAGTAGTAGTAGTAGTAGTAGTAGTAGTAATAATATTAGTAGTAGTAGGAATAATAGTATTAATAGTAATAATTCATATTTGACCAAACCCCTCCTCTGTTCCAGACAGAAATGGAATGTAAATTGTTATTGTTTTACTGTTAGTCTGTCTTGGTTTCCTGCATCCTGGTTGTGCATCTCTGTCACACATCTCTGTCACACATCTCTGTCACACATCTCTGTAACCATCTATAGCTAAGCCCACAGAAATGTCAACTTCCACTCTTGCCAGACGGCAGGAAGTGTCGGGACAAACACTAGGTGCATATGCGTTGTGAGACATGGGGCTTGAAGGAGTTAACCATGTTGTTTCTAGAGATGCTCCTGGTTTGTGAGATATGGGGCTTGAAGGAGTTAACCATGTTGTTCCTGGATGCTCCTGGTTCATCCCTTCATAACAGGCTCTAAAGCCACTTGTATTAGCCTAAAACAAGCACTAAAAATCAAAGCCATGATGAATTCATGATGAATCGGTCTTCCAGTGGGGAACATCAGGGAGGTCAATGACTGCTGAGCACTGAGCACTCTTCTGTGTAATGGCTCCTTTGTGGGCGACATAGATCTGACACACCTCACATCCCGTCTATTTTAATAAGGTGGGGGTTGGGTTGGGGGTGGGGGTGACAGAGTCTCCTCCTGATGTCTTGTTCTCCCCATCAGCAGTGTCCCTGCAGCCAGGGCTTCTGCTCCGGGGGGAGAAGCACGGCTTTATAATTGTAACCACATCCAATTAAATTTCCCATCCAACCCCCTATTAATCAGGCCAGTGATCAGAGCGGCAGTACCTACACACAGTAGCACTTACCGAGGCCCGTAAAAGGGATCCCCCCGCTGCTGCTTACGGACAAGTGTCAAATCACAACGGGAGGACGAGTCCTGGGTTGAATCGTTCCTCCAGAGAAGCTCCAGGTCACCTCTCTGTTAGCATCACATCCAGAGAAGCTCCAGGTTACCTCTCTGTGTCAGCGTCACATCCAGAGAAGCTCCAGGTCACCTCTCTGTTAGCATCACATCCAGAGAAGCTCCAGGTTACCTCTCTGTGTCAGCGTCACATCCAGAGAAGCTCCAGGTCACCTCTCTGTGTCAGCGTCATTACATCCAGATAAGCTCCAGGTTACCTCTCTGTGTCAGCATCACATCCAGAGAAGCTCCAGGTCACCTCTCTGTTAGCATCACATCCAGAGAAGCTCCAGGTTACCTCTCTGTGTCAGCGTCACATCCAGAGAAGCTCCAGGTCACCTCTCTGTTAGCATCACATCCAGAGAAGCTCCAGGTTACCTCTCTGTGTCAGCGTCATTACATCCAGAGAAGCTCCAGGTTACCTCTCTGTGTCAGCATCACATCCAGAGAAGCTCCAGGTCACCTCTCTGTTAGCGTCACATAATCAAATCAAATCAAATCAAATGTATTTGTAAGGCCCGACAACACACGTTAATGTCCCCATGGGCCGGACACGTCTTCTTTAAACAAGTCAAGTAGAAACAACACAATAAGTCAAGAACAAAACAAAAACACCATAAAGTCCAACAATTTTAAAATAAATGCTAAATAAATGCAACACTCCCAGACATACCCCACACGAAGGTAAGGAAAAACTCACTAAAACCTAGCAATAGGAAAAAATGCACCACAGGCAATGTGGAGGAGAGAAACCTTAGAAGGGCCATTCAAGGGGGGATCTCCCTTCTTAGATGTCGGTGATAGTAGTGTTGCTATAAAACAGGTGAACAGTTGGTAAGCATGCACTCATATGTGTAGTGAAACACAGATAAGTGCATGCGATAGCAATGGTGGTGGTGCATGCGATATTCACATTTTATTCTTGAAATGTATCAAACTTTATTCATTTAATTATGTCTTTATTCTTGAAATGTCCATCTTGATGCCTCACTTTCCTTTCCCTACTGTCATTATATTCACAACAGTAATGTCAGCTATCTATCCATTATGTAAATCATATCCACATATGTACCTAACTGCATGGGAGGAGGAGGGGAGGGGAGGGGGGGGGTGAATGAAATGATATTGGTAAATGGTAATAATCCACGTAATGGGCGAAGCGGATCTAATCCACACAGAACTACAGTCGGGCTCAGTCCAGATGCAGCTGCCCGTCAGACAATAATATAAATGAAAGAGCTACCTTTGTAATCTCCATTATGAGGCAGAGTTCTATGTTGTTGGACAAGGGATAATATCCACCAGGGTGGGGGTGGGAGGGGTTAGGTGTCACCCCTCTCAGGGTCGTGCCCTCAGGGTCGCAGGGGAGTGGTCTGTCTACAGAGGAGAGAGAGAGACACGTAAGTCCATTGTTGCTCAGCACACACAACATGGATAAGCCCCTCACCCCGAACAATAGGCCGGGCCCCTTGTATCGGCATGGGAACATGCTTTAGCACCAGATTACCGTGCAAATATAGGTTATCCTCTGATTTAGGTGACAAATGTGCATCATAGCGGCGACGGTGATTTAGCTAAGTACCATTGTTTCAGAGGCTTCCTCGTACTTAGATCATGGGAACGACATTGTAATGCTGTTTGTTTGGTGGTGAATATGCCGGTGGTTTGGTGATTACTTTTGGTGTGTGTGACGGGCTTCACTGCACCGCCCGGGGAAACACAATAGGTGATTATCAATCAACCAAATTAAAACCTGCAATGAAAATAAAAAATATCGAATTTTATTTTATTTTCATTTCATTTTTATTTGTTTTCCGTCCATGGTAATGTACAGTTCCGTAAAAGTGTTTCATAATCAACCTCTCAAATTGCACATTCCGTGAGCGAAGAGGAGCAGCGAGAAGATAATAATTTAGATAGATTATATTTAACAACCAGTACAATAACATGAGGGGAAAAAAGAAAATAAATTGTTACCTGTTACTCCTCAACTTCATAAAGTCTGATTCTTCTTTCATATAGAAACCTGTTACTCCTCAACTTCATAAAGTCTGATTGTTCTTTCATATAGAAACCTGTTATTCCTCAACTTCATAAAGTCTGATTGTTCTTTCATATAGAAACCTGTTATTCCTCAACTTCATGAAGTCTGATTCTTCTTTCATATAGAAACCTGTTATTCCTCAACTTCATAAAGTCTGATTGTTCTTTCTTCATACATTTTCTTGAACTGAAAGATAGCCTCTTCATGAAGCTAAATCACAGAGGTGGGCTGATCGAGAGGAGACCCAACACAACAGCGATGCCTGAGATGGTGAAATGACCCAGATTAGCTCCTCTGGTTGGACACGACCAGCGCCACCAGATCCGGAAAAGGCTACGGTCGTACTGGCCAGCAGCGTAACTAGTGAGAGTAGGTAAGGGATATGTACAGATACAGATATAGTATCTACAGATGTGTGCAGATATAGATATAGTATCTACAGATGTGTGCAGATATATATATAGTATCTACAGATGTGTGCAGATATAGATATAGTATCTACATATGTGTACAGATATAGATATAGTATCTACAGATATGTAAAAAGGATTATATGCAGGTATGTACAAACAGATGTGGATAGATATATACGGTAAGAATAAATATATTATCTACCAGCAGCTTGTGGTGCCCTCCTCCTCCTCCCCTTCACTTGCACTTCCTCCTGGGTGTCCCCCCACCCAATGCAGCCTCTCCTCCTTCTCCCCGGTGGATGGTCCTCAAGTTGCCAAGCTTATAGCTTCGGCCAAAGCCTCCACCTGTTCACTCGACCCCATGCCTACTACCCTGGTCAAGGTCTGCCTCCCTGCTCTCTGCCCCACCATGGTCAAGATCTGCCTCCCTGCTCTCTGCCCCACCATGGTCAAGATCTTCCTCCCTGCTCTCTGCCCCACCATAATCAAGATCATCAACTCCTCACTTAAATCTGGTCTCGTCCCCTCCTGCTTCAAAACAGCCTCTGTCACTCCCATCCTCAAAAAGCTTGGTCTCGACTCCGACGAGCTCAATAACTACCACCCGATCTCCAAACTTCCTTTCCTTAGTAAAATCTTGGAAAGAGCAGTGGCCGCCCAACGCCATCAATAAATGTCCAACCATAAGCTCTATGAGCCTTTTCAATCCGGCTTCAGAACTCAACCACAGCACAGAGACCGCCCTCATCAAAATCATCAACGACCTCCTCCTTGCAGCTGACTCTGGCCACATTAGCATCCTCATCCTCCTGGACCTTTCTGCAGCCTTCAACACAGTTTCCCATTCTATCCTCTCAACCGCCTATCCGACCACCTTGGCATCACTGGCTCAGCACTCTCCTGGTTTCAATCCTTCCTCACCACCCGGACACAGTTTATCACCATCAGCGATTCCAGTTCCACCCCGGCCCCAGTCAACCAAGGCGTCCCCCAAGATTCTGTACTTGGCCCAATCCTGTTCACCATTTACATGCTCCCCCTCGGTCAGATAATCCGCCGCCATGGCCTCAGCTTCCACTCCTACGCAGACGACACACAACTCTACCTCTCCACCAAACCATCCACCCATCTAACCTCCTCAAACTAAACAACAATAAAACTGAGCTCATGGTTGTGGCACCCAAGGCCCTGCTCCGGAAGGTTGGAGATCTCACCCTGGACATAGACGGCTGCTCCATCTCCCAAAGGTCCACAACCGGGGCGTCATCCTGGACTCCACCCTTTCCTACCAAGCCCACGTCGGTTCTGTCACCAAATCCGCCTTCTATCACCTCAGAAACATCTCCAGACTCCGACCATCACTTTCCGACTCCACAGCAGAGACCCTGGACTTTCTGAGTGAAAGACCCCAGGCGGTCAGGGTGGGGGGTCAGACCTCCAACACCATCACCCTGAGCATCGGGTCCCCCCAGGGCTGTGTTCTGAGCCCCCTGCTGTACTCACTATACACACACGACTGTGTGGCCAAGTTCAGCTCCAACTCCATAGTGAAGTTCGCAGACGACACGTGGTGGTGGGGCTGATCTCGGACAACGACGAGAAGGCCTACCGGGAGGAGGTTGAGGTACTGGAACGCTGGTGCCAGGACAACAGCCTGCTCCTGAACATTGGTAAAACCAAGGAGCTGATCGTGGATTATAGGAGAGGACAGCAGGAGACACACACACCACTGATGATTAACGGGGCTACCGTGGACAGGGTGAGCAGCTTTAAGTACCTGGGGGTCCACATCTCAGAGGATCTGACATGGTCAACACACATAGACACAGTAGTAAAGAAGGCGAAGCAGCGCCTCGGGGAAGATACTCCAGTCCTTCTACTCAGGAGCTGTAGAGAGCATCTTGACCGGAAACATCACTGCCTGGTATGGAAACAGCACGGCACAGGACAAGAAGGCCCTACAGAGAGTGGTGCGCTCAGCCGAGCGTACCACGGGTATTGCACTATCTCCCCTGCAGGTTCTATACAACAAGAGGTGCAAATCCAGAGCCTGCAGAATAATGAAAGACCCCCACCACCCCAATAGCAGCCTGTTCCAGCTGCTGAGGTCAGGCAGACACCTGCGAACCCCAGCTACTAGGACAGAGAGGCTTAGGCTCAGCTTCTTCCCCCAGGCCATCAGAGCCTTGAACAATGAACATTGAGTGCCACAGAACACTGAACTATCCACACACAAGAGCACACACACGACACGCACGCTGTGCACGCTCACACACTAGCAGCCACTTTAACACTTTAACATGAGCGGGCACACACTCATGCCGCACACACCCACTTATGGCCAAAAGGAAAGGCCACTTTAAATTAGTATAACAACAGTAACAGTGTATTGCACTACCAAAGCTACCTAGCATGTCCTATATGCTCTGTAAATAACTATGTACAGATACCGAGATGTCACACCATGTTACCTGTTTATTGCACAATGTTGTTTTTATTGGATTCTATTATATGTTGTACCACTGTATTGCACATCGTTGCGGGCAAGACCACCCGCATTTCATTGTATACTTGTATGCCGTGACAAATAAAACTCTTGACTTGACTTGACTTGAAACATCTCCAGACTCCGACCATCACTTTCCGACTCCACAGCAGAGACTGAGACCCTCATCCATGCCTTTGTCACCTCCCGCCTGGACTACTGTAACAGGGTCCTGTCCGGGGGTTCCAAGCAAAACCCTGGACAGGCTCCAGTACGTTCAAAATTCAGCTGCCAGGGTTCTCACCCGCACCAAACCCTGGCAGCACATCACCCCCACCCTCATCCACCTCCACTGGCTCCCCATCAAATCCCGCATCACCTACAAAACCCTCCTCCTCACTTAGTCCCTCCATGCTCTGGCACCTAAAAAAAAGAAATCTAGTTCAAGTTCAAGTTCTTTAATAGTTGTCATACAGAAGTACAGAATACTTTCATACAAAATGCTTCTTACTGTTACGCTCCAGACTGTGCTAGACAAGATAGTATCAAATAACATAATAACATAATATAGCATGTAATTTAGAAGAAGAAAAATGAGGTCACAGTGTTCGGTATAGACATATGTACAATGTTCTGAGTTACCATATAATATACAATACTATGCAGTGTACTAATGTACAGTACTATCTAGTGCAAAGCAGAAATGGGATGAGGTACAATTTTAGGTACAATTTACAGTAAGGTGTACGAGTTGTAGTGCAATCCTTCATCCATAAATATAAAGTGTGGGGAGTGGGTGCTACAGTGTGTTTGTTTAAAGTGGGTGTGTGCTATAAAGTGTGTGGAGTGGGTGCTACAGTGTGTTTGTTTAAAGTGAGTGTGTGCGTGTGGATGTGTGTGCTATGTGCGTTTGGTGGTTGTTGTTGTGTAGTGTTCATTCATTGTTCGTTTAGCAGCCTGATGGCCTGGGGATAGAAGCTTCTTCTGAGTCTTTCTGTGCTCGCCTTGAGACTCCGGTATCGCTTGCCTGACCGCAGCAGTTCAAAGAGGCAGTTGTTCGGGTGACTGGAGTCTTTAATGATTCTCTTAGCCTTGCCCTTGCAACGCTTGTTGTAAATGTTCTGAAGGGTGGGGAGCCCCCCTCCAATTGTGCGTTCGGCTTCGGTCTTGTGCAGTGCTATTCCCAAACCAGGAGGTGATGTTGCCGGTCAAGATGCTCTCTATTGTACATGAGTAGAAGTTCTTAAGGATCTTCTGACTGACTTGGAACTTCCTTAGGCGCCTGAGGAAGTAGAGGCGTTGTCGTGCCTTCTTCACAACACTGTCAATGTGTGTGGTCCATGTCAAGTCCTCGGATATGTAGGCTCCGAGGTACTTAAAGCTGTTGACTCTCTCAACCGGTGCCCCGTCGATGCTGAGGGGGCTGTAGTCCTTGACCCCCGACCTCCTGAAGTCCACAATCATCTCCTTTGTTTTGCTGACGTTCAGGGAGAGGCTGTTTTCCTGGCACCATCCCGCCAGGACCTTGACCTCTTCCAGGTAGGCCCTCTCGTCGTTGGCAGAGATCAGGCCCACCACCACTGTGTCGTCAGCAAATTTGATGATTGTATTGCTACTCCGCTGAGCCACACAGTCGTGTGTGTACAGGGAGTAGAGGAGGGGACTCAGAACACAGCCCTGGGGGGCCCCTATGTTGAGGGTGATGGATGAGGAGGTGCAGTTGCCTGCTCTCACCACCTGGGGTCTGCCAGTCAGGAAGTCCAAGACCCACTGGCAGAGGTCATAGCCCAAGCCCAGGTCCCTGAGCTTGGCTATGAGTATGGAGGGGACTATGGTATTGAATGCCGAGCTGTAGTCGATGAATAGCATTCTCACATAGTTCCCCTGCCTCTTGTCCAGGTGTGATGCTGCTGTGTGCAGCACATGGGCTATGGCGTCCTCCGTGGACCTGTTGGGGCGGTATGCAAATTGCAGGGGGTCCATGTTGATGGGGAGGGAGGAGCAGATGTAGCCCTTTACTAGCTTCTCAAAGCACTTCATGGCTATGGAGGTGAGAGCTACAGGGCGGTAGTCGTTGAGGCAAGCAGGCTTGGATTTTTTGGGTACAGGGATAATAGTGGACTTCTTCAGGCAGGTGGGGATGACAGCCTGTTCTAACCCTAACTAACCTTACTGCCATGCACTTGTCCTAATAAACTAACCTACACTGTAGCACTCAACACTTTGATGAACATTGTTACTCAGCTGATAGAGTTGTGCCCTTCCTGATGACTTGTCGTACAGAACTTGTAAGTCACGTTGGATAAAAGCATCAGCTAAATGACTAAATGTCATTTACAATCAACAATCATACTGTTGCTTGTTCCCTGTGGTTCTATGTTTCTCTGTTGTTTGTTTTGCTTATTGTCAGCTTATTGTTGGGTTCTTGAAAAGCGCTATATAAATCAAATTAATTATTATTATTATTAGTGTGCGGGGGGGTTCAGAGTTGATATGGTGTGGGGGGGAGGTTCAGAGTTGATATGGTGTGGGGGGGAGGTTCAGAGTTGATATGGTGTGGGGGGGGGGGGGGGGGGGGGGGGGTTCAGAGTTGATATGGTGTGGGGGGGGGGGGGGTTCAGAGTTGATATGGGGG
Source organism: Notolepis coatsorum (assembly GCF_963971535.1). Taxonomy (NCBI): domain Eukaryota; kingdom Metazoa; phylum Chordata; class Actinopteri; order Aulopiformes; family Paralepididae; genus Notolepis; species Notolepis coatsorum. The sequence goes on from NC_140174.1 coordinate 108,563,844, forward strand.
GGGGGGGGGTCAGAGTTGATATGGTGTGGGGGGAGGTTCAGAGTTGATATGGTGTGGGGGGGGGGGGTTCAGAGTTGATATGGTGTGGGGGGAGGTTCAGAGTTGATATGGTGTGGGGGGGGGGGTTCAGAGTTGATATGGTGTGGGGGGGTTGGGGGGGGTTCAGAGTTGATATGGTGTGGGGGGAGGTTCAGAGTTGATATGGTGTGGGGGGGGGGGTCAGAGTTGATATGGTGTGGGGGGGGGGGGGGGGGTTCAGAGTTGATATGGCGTGGGGGGGGTTCAGAGTTGATATGGTGTGGTGGGGGGTTCAGAGTTGATATGGTGTGGGGGGGGTTCAGAGTTGATATGGTGTGTGGGGGGTTCAGAGTTGATATGGTTTGGGGGGGTCAGAGTTGATATGGTGTGGGGGGGGGCAGAGTTGATATGGTGTGGGGGGGGGGTCAGAGTTGATATGGTGTGCGGGGGGGGGGGGGTTCAGAGTTCATATGGTGTGGGGGGGGGGGTCAGAGTTGATATGGTGTGGGGGGAGGGGCAATTGACTTCTGTCACAGTCTTCTCTGATCCACCAGGTTCAAACACGGTGCAGTTACCTCTCATGGCCACATGGGGACAATCTTCTGTAGTGCAGTTTTTTGAATGTTTGATCCACTAGACTGGTCAATTAAAAAGAGACTGATGTCAGGTGAAGTAATAGACACCGCTAATAAATAACCATTAAACTCTGTACTGTACAAACAACATTATACACCATTACAATAGCTCTATTGTTTTACTACACGTTGCTCTTAATTCACACATTTGCATTTGTGATGGGGGGTAATTAGGATATATTTATTATTCACACTATCCCTCATAAAAGGCTAATGAGCGTTTGTTTTGACGACCGTAGAAATGCAAAGAGGAGGCGATTTATATTAGTTAGAACTCACGGGTCATTACGCTCCAGCAGCAAGGCGGGGCTTCCTCCTCCTGCTGATCTCCAGGGAGATGGAGAGGAAAACTCTACCAGTCACTCCAACTCATGAAGACGGGTCTGTCAATGTGTCTCCCGTCAGGAGAACATCCACGAAGCACAGAGCAGCCAGTCAGGAGAACATCCACGATGCACAGAGCAGCCTGTCAGGAGAACATCCACGATGCACAGAGCAGTCTGTCAGGAAAACATCCACGATGCACAGAGCAGTCTGTCAGGAGAACATCCACGATGCACAGAGCAGTCTGTCAGGAGAACATCCATCTATGAAGCACAGAGCAGCCATGAAGCACAGAGCAGCCATGTTGCACAGAGCAGCCTGTCAGGAGAACATCCACGATGCACAGTGCAGCCTGTCAGGAGAACATCCACGATGCACAGAGCAGCCAGTCAGGAGAACATCCACGATGCACAGAGCAGCCAGTCAGGAGAACATCCACGATGCACAGAGCAGCCTGTCAGGAGAACATCCACGATGCACAGAGCAGCCGTCAGGAGAACATCCACGATGCACAGAGCAGCCTGTCAGGAGAACATCCACGATGCACAGAGCAGCCTGTCAGGAGAACATCCACGATGCACAGAGCAGCCTGTCAGGAGAACATCCACGATGCACAGAGCAGCCTGTCAGGAGAACATCCACGATGCACAGAGCAGCCGTCAGGAGAAGTCAAGTCAAGTCAAGTCAAGAGTTTTATTTTGTCACGGCATACAAGCATACAGTGAAATGCGGGGGGTCATGACCGCAGCGATGTGTAACACAAGTAATAAGACATGAATGAGAATAGGACATTTGTGCAATAATACAATGTGCAATAATACAATGCAATAATACAAGTAATAATAATAACAGGTATGTACATACATTTTACAAGAGCATGGTAAGACATGCTAAGGTCCTGCGATAGTGCATACACAGTTAGCTACGGATGAGGCTCTGGGTCTTATGTACACTACTATACAAGGCTATGCTATACAATCTACAGCTAGACTATGTGTCTTTATGCTAGCTTGCTATCCATCTATTTACTATACAAGAACCACTCCCGTTCTTGTTTTTTATTAAAGTGACCTTTTCATTGTGTAAGGTGACCGTTGAGTGTGGGCGTGTGCAGCGTGTGTGTGTGTGCTCTTGCTAAAGTGACTGCTTAGTGTGTGAGCGTATACAGTGTGTGTTGTGTGTGTACTCATGTGTGCTTGTGTGTGTAGAGTTCAGTGTTCAAGATTCTGATGGCCTGGGGGCCATCAAATGAGAGCTTGGTTGTATTACTACGTTTTTAATAAGTATTACCACTGTTAATAATATAACATTAGCGTACTAACACGTAATCATTGTTTGCACGCCCCAGTACCTCCTGTCAATCCGACAGGCCCGTCCGCCAGCGGGACCGACCATCCAATCCTGCAGTGATTTAGACAATCGATTTCCCACAGACCTGACAGCCCTTCGAACCGAGATACCAGAACCCGCAAACAACAAACATTGCCATGTATAGTATTTATACAGTACATAGCATATATATATATATATATATATATATATATATATATATATATATATATATATATATATATATATATATATATATATAATATATATAACTTTTAGCTGAAAAGCATTAACCAGTCAATTGATTCAATCTGTATTAGGTTACAGTACATTATAGTCACCCTCAATAGGAAATCAGGGCGGCGGCCGGCATCGTGGTTTATTGCTGGCAGAAATCAGTCCAAGGATTCAATGGATAATTAGAAAAAAGTAATCTTTATTTCAATGAAGTTACAAAAGGGACTGTATTGGATATATCCATTACAGTTTAAAAGATTATATAATACAAAACATCTCATCTCTAAGATCGCAAAGGCCTAACACGGCTTGTGCCTGCCAAAGCAAAATCTGAAAATTCTGAGCTCTCGAAGTAGGAGCAGTCATTTTTATATCGATCCGGCATCATATTTCTATTGGTCTAAATACTGTGATGTCATTTTTACCATCCAATCAACACACAACACACATAGTAAGGATGGACTCCTCCCCTTCTAGTCGTTACATCTACTGGAGAAGTAACAGATTACTTTCTTCTGGGAAAAACACCCATTACATCACTTAAACATGTATGCATGTCTGTTCTGCTTCCTCACTGCAAGGGTTAACTCCCTTACTACATGGGCCTCTTTCGTTCTGAGACGAAGACGAGGCAGACTGCCGTAATATACAGTACATAGCCTAACACATACATATACAGATATATACAGATATACATACATATACATGTACAATACAGTACTCATATACTTTAAACACTGATTGATCACACATCATATATGTATTTTGTTCTCTCCAGTTCTCTCCTCTGCTCTCATCTCTGTGCTCGTCTCACTCGGAGCTGTCTCTCAAGGTCACATTCTTAAGGGTAACTCCCTTACTGCATGTTCTAGGAAAAGGCCCTGCAGTATGTTCATGTACTGTGTACATGAATACATGAATACACTTCCTGCATGAATAGTCTTATACGCTTATATATATATATATATATATATATATATATATATATATATATATATATATATTACTTATATATATATATATATATATATATATATATATAATTACTTATATATATATATATATATATATATATATATATATATATATATATATATATATATATTACTTATATATATATACAGATATATACAGATATATATACATACCTATCACATCTAGACGCATACAGTACCATATGCCTAGATTTAAAACAGATATATTTTTACACAAGTGGGAGGAAGAATATACAGACATTCCTCATAATCATAGATAATTAACATAAGAACAGGATGTCATAATAACCAGTGTCACTAGTTGGCTGTGACACTTCACACCCCCTCTGTCATCCTGGTCGGTCATTTTCCATTGTCTTAATAGCGTCTGTACTGGGGGACGAGATGGCGATTGCGGGGTCACGTGGCCGTGACTCTCCACACCCCCTCTGTCATCTTGGTACCTCGGTACCCTGGTAGCCGGCGGGAAGACTTGCATCTGTTGTTCCCTGGCTGGACGGCCCGACAGGATAGGGGTCACGTTGTTGCTTGGTATCCGGCGGGAAGACTTGCATCTGTTGTTCCCGGCCAACGCACCCAGGTGTTGTCGTCTGAAGACAACACCTGGTGGTCATCTTGTGGTCATCTTGGGGTCACCCCCTCTGACCTCTTGGATCTCTCCCATAGTTTGAGGTAGGTTGAATTGTCACTTCTCGGGCGACCCCACGGGTCCCCGAGAATTGTAGCAGCAGTCCTCTATTGAAGTGTGGTTGGCCTGGTCGTGTGACCCTGTCCGTAGGCCTCGCAGGACATCACAGATACAGTCCACAGAGGACTCATTTCTTTTCTCTCTTTCAGGTCCATTCAGGGCTCTCGTCGCCCTGTAACCTGGGTCCAGGCCGATGTCTCTCTGTCTCCATGTCACAGGATATGCGGGCCTGCTTGGCCTGCTTAGCTCTCTTGTTCGGTCTAGGAGGTCCAGGAGGTCTAGGAGGTCTAGGAGGTCTAGGAGGTCTAGGAGGTCTAGGAGGTCTAGGTGAGGACCTTGAGGATGCTCTGGAGCTTGACCTATCCCGGTCTTCCTCCATTTCTGAGTTCTGATCTGGGTCAGTATATTCCTTTTTGCCATTCGCTGCGTCGTCCACTGACTCCGGGGGACCCCCCCCCCGTCTAAGAATGCTCCTGGCCCGAGATAGGGCAGGTTCTGATCCTTCCGGTCCGAACTGTGCTGTCGGTCTCCTTGGTGTATCCTAAGGAGGGAGGTCGGTTCATTCCAGGTAGGGTACAGAGTATTGGGCCATTACACCCGCTTCCTCCAGTAGTTTCAGTCCTGCTTTCAGATACTGTTATTCGTCCTGATGGCACTGGTTCAGGTTTTGTCCCCCTTACCATCGCACATTGTTCACAGGCCTTTCGGACTGTTCTCGCTCTTTGTTTGGCTTTAGGTATGAGAATGTTGTTAGTTCTCAGGTATACCAACATCCTCTTACTTCCGACATGTCCACGGTTATCATGTACCTGTCTGAGCAAGTTCTTGCATTCAGGACAATTAGGTTGTGCACTAATCTCCATGATCCATCGGGTTTGGGGACTCCCATTACAGGGGTATTTGTTAGAGCAGAGTCCAACATAGTCAATACGCCCATTTGTTCCAATTCCGTGATTGTTTCCGTCCATTTCCTTCTTGCACAGGGGGTCAACCCTGTGTTGTGCTTGTCTCGGTCCAGACTGGGTAGTTAGTGACTGTTATGTCTGGTGTTAGCTCGGGCTAGTTAGCCTGCTTGTAGATTCAGGCTATGTAGCCTCTTATAGACTCGGTTCCTGCCGATAACACCAGCCTGTATGATTACGCTGGTTCCACTTCCGTCACAGTAGCAGGACTTATGCAGGACTTATTCTGACTTTAAGTAAACATTAGGTTATTTCTAGTTCAGGTGACCTGTTACCTGTTTTTCTACTTAAGTTCTGACTCTAAGTAAACATTATGTTACTTCAAGTTCAGGTGACCTGTTAGTCACAAGTATAATTTTCTACTTAGGTTTCGACTGTAAGTAAACATTACGTTACCCTTTAGTCGTGAGTAAACTTTTACTTTAATCACAAAAATATACTTTAAGTGTGATTTTTTTCTTTGAGTAGAGTCTTCTACTTAGGTTTCGACTGTAAGTAAACATTAGTCGTGAGTAAACTTTTACTTTAATCACAAAAATATACTTTAAGTGTGATTTTTTCTTTGAGTAGAGCCTTCTACTTACATTTACATTTACATTTAGTCATTTAGCTGATGCTTTTATCCAAAGCGACTTACAAGTTCTGTACGACAAGACAGCAAGAAGGGTACAACTCTATCAGCTGAGTAACAATGTTCATCAAGTGTTGCGTGTTACAGTGTAGGTTAGTTTATTAGGACAAGTGCATGACAGTAAGGTTAGTCAGGGTTAGATTTTTTTTTTTAATCATTTCAGATAGTGGTTGAAGAAGTGAGTCTTTAGTCGACGGCGAAAGATTGGACGGGATTCGGCTGTCCTAACCGGGATGGGTAGTTCATTCCACCATTGTGGGGCAAGGACTGAGAATAGGCGGCTTCTCTTTGATGACCCTCCGGGAGCTTGGATAGGAGTAGGTCTGAGGCGGCCAGAAGATGCAGAGCGTAGGGGTCTTGAGGGTGTGTAGTTAGAGACCATTGACCGGAGGTAGGCGGGAGCGGTTCCCTTTGCTGCACGGTATGCTAGGTCGAGGGCCTTGAAGCGGATACGTGCAGCAATGGGGAGCCAGTGCAGGTCCCTAAGAAGTGGGGTGACATGGGCCGACTTCGGTAGGTTTGATATCAGGCGGGCCGCTGCGTTTTGAATGAGTTGAAGAGGCTTGGTGGCAGTGGCCGGGAGGCCAGCTAGCAGTGCGTTGCAGTAGTCGAGGCGGGAGATGACTGTTGATTGGACGAGGAGTTGGGTGGCTTCTTTTGTCAGGAAGGGGCGTATCCTTCTGACGTTGCTCAGGAGGAATCTGCAGGTTCTGGTTGTCGCTGCGATGTGAGCAGAGAAGTTCAACTGGTCGTCAAGGACAACACCAAGGTTCTTGGCGGTCGGGGACGCGGTCACAGCTGCATTCTCGACTGTGATGGAGAGGTCGGTCAGGGGGGAGGATTTGGCCGGCAGGTGGAGCAATTCTGTTTTGCTTAGGCTTAGGCTTCGACTGTAAGTAAACATTACGTTACCCTTTAGTCGTGAGTAAACTTTTACTTTAATCACAAAAATATACTTTAAGTGTGATTTTTTCTTTGAGTAGAACCTTCTACGTTAGGTTTTTGACTTTAAGTAAACATTACGTTACTTTTTAGTCGCAAGTAAACTTTTACTTTAATCACAAAAATATACTTTAAGTGTGATTTTTTTCTTTGAGTAGAACCTTCTACTTTAGGTTTTTGACTTTAAGTAAACATTACGTTACTTTTTAGTCGCAAGTAAACTTTTACTTTAATCACAAAAATATACTTTAAGTGTGATTTTTTTCTTTGAGTAGAACCTTCTACTTTAGGTTTTTGACTTTAAGTAAACATTACGTTACTTTTTAGTCGCAAGTAAACTTTTACTTTAATCACAAAAATATACTTTAAGTGTGATTTTTTTCTTTGAGTAGAACCTTCTACTTTAGGTTTTTGACTTTAAGTAAACATTACGTTACTTTTTAGTCGCAAGTAAACTTTTACTTTAATCACAAAAATATACGTTAAGTGTGATTTTTTTCTTTGAGTAGAACCTTCTACTTTAGGTTTTTGACTTTAAGTAAACATTACGTTACTTTTTAGTCGCAAGTAAACTTTTACTTTAATCACAAAAATATACTTTAAGTGTGATTTTTTCTTTGAGTAGAACTGTTACGTATTACTTTCACATGGTGGAGGGATACTTACTGTCTGTGGTGCATATTCACGTTGTGGTTAAGTGTGCTGTCACTAATTGGTGGTTTGATTGACACACTGTTTCTTCCTGTTTTTGATTGTGTTTAAAATGGCCGTTTTTTAATTGATCACAGGTGTGGTGATGAGGCACCACGCCCTACAAATGCAGAGTGCAGGCAGCAGTCAAGTCTCCCCCACTTCACAGGAGATGTGGCAGCTCTCCAGCGTCTCACCTGCTCTCATTGTTTTTGTTGTACATTCGGCTTGTTCTTCCTTTTGCTTATAGTTTTGTTATTTAACTTTGGAGTCTGGAACACCCAGCTCCCACTATTTCTGTCCATTTAGTTAGTTGTAAATAAATAGTTATTTTTGATACACTTTTGTCCAGTGTCCTGTGTCCACCACGTCGCATTCAAGGCCTTGACGAGCCATATGTTAGGCTTGAATGTAACATGGGGGCTCTAGCCGGTCTTCAAACAGGTAAGTATGCTCTTAATTTATAATTTGACTACTGGTATGCTTTAAAATATTTAGTTTAGTGGACACCACAGGTAGGTAATTTCATTGTTTTCTGGCTGTTGTTAGCCTCCTGTGTACCACGTACTCCTGGGGCAGTCAAAGAAGTGATTGGTATATGATCTTTGGCTGGTAGCAGGTGTGGTTGAAGAAAGCTAGGTCTACAGTGCGTTAGCTTTCAGTATAGGTAGGTTAGGGGGCCGGGAAATGTAATTAGTGTGTTAGGACCTGATGTAAGTATTTTTGTTAGATTAGACATGTGGTGGGCCTAGCAGTCCTTCTTTTGACTGCAGTATAGGTTTTAGAAGCTATTTGTGAGTCAAATCAGATTGTATGGAGCACCTGTTTGTATTAGAATTTGTTTGTTGAATTTGTTTGTTGAGTAACACAAGGGGTTTTGCCTCACTTGGTTGTTACTGAAGAGCGTTTGTTCCAGTATTTTGGGATAAATGCCTACCACAGGGTTAGTCTTGTGGGTGGTTCGTCTCAGCAGAGGCCTGTAGCTAGTGTCCAGTAGCAGTGTCTGCTGTGATTCTCTAGTGTAGGATCTGTGTGCATTATTGAGCTTGACCTTTTTGATCCAGTATGTGTTATGCCGTGTGTCTTAAATACAGTGTGATTTGTTTTGCGTGCTAACATATAATGCCGTGTTTTGAACTACTGCTTGTGAGTTTCATTGTGTGCTGTGTTATGCCGTGTATCTTCAATCACTGTCATTTAATTATGTGCTACACCTTTTTGTGGATACAGGGAAATTGGAGTTTGAACCCCAGGTCGTAGGAACGGTGGGTGAGTTGCTTGTGTTTTGGATACTGAATTATGTCCCTTGTTGTGGATTAATTGTAGTATTGCCTTGTACTGGTAATTAATTAATTGGTTGATTAATTGCTTAATTAGTAATTAGTATTGTTGTTGTATTCATTTGTTGTCGTTTACTGAGGATAATAGACAATGACGTTGGACATTGATGACTTTGTTGCAGAGCCAACACTGGCTAAGGTAAAACAATGTTCAAAGGTTGAGTTACTACAGGTAGCATCAAGGTTTTCAATAGACCTCGATGCAGGCCAGAAAAAGGAGAACTTGGTAGGTCAATTAATTGAGGAACTGAGTACACTAAAGGTTTTTGGTGTGGCTGCAGGTAGAACTCTGGAGGAGGAGGGAGAAGGCTTTGAGCTACCGTGTGGGCGAGATATGGAGCTTAGAACAGCGCGTGAGCTTGCAGCTGTTAACAAGGCAGACCGTGAGGACCTTGAAGCTAGTGAGATAAGGAGAGCAGCTGCAGCAGCTACAGCAGCTACAGCAGCAGCTGCAGCCAGAGCAGAACGTGAGGCCCAGGAAGCTATTGAGGTGGCACGGGAGGTACGTGCCCAGGCAGCATATGACCGGGAGATGGCGATGCGTAATGCGGGTGGTGCTGGTGCTATACATGTGCATCGGGAGCCGGGTTTTGCTATGGCTAGGCAAAAAAGCATGGTTCCGTTTTTTTTGGAAAGGGACGTCGATAGTTTTTTTTTTATTATTTGAGGACATAGCTGGCAGTTGCGGCTGGCCAGCAGATAAATGGACTATCCTCATGCAGAGTGCTTTGCGCGGTAAGGCACAGATCGTGTATGCGTCGATGTATCCTGATAACAAAGATTATGCTTTAGTGAAACAGGCTATCCTTAAAGCCTATGAATTGGTCCCTGAGGCTTACCGCCAGAAATTCCGCAATTTGAGGAAACAGAACTCTCAGTCTTTTGTGGAGTTTGTGAGGGAAAAGCGGTTGCTTTTTGACCGGTGGTGTGCAGCAGAAAAGGTCACCACAGTGGAGGAGATTAGGGACCTAATCTTATTGGAGGAATTCAAGGTATATGGCGTTTCTGAGGATATTGCCATGTACTTAAATGAGAGGAAAGTCAGGACCTGTTCAGCAGCAGCGGTCCTGGCTGATGAGTATGTTTTGACCCACAGGACGTCTTTTGAGAGACAGCATTATCCTGTGCATGATGAGGGGAGGCCGAAATGGACTCCTAATAGGCCTACAGTGTCCAGTGCTGGGGGTAGTGGTAAGTTTAATGGGGCATGGGGAAGCGATGATGCCCGGAAGTGCCAGAATTGTGGGAGTGCAGGACATGTGATGGGAAATTGTTATCGTTTGCACCCAGAAAAGCGCCCGTCTAACCCACCCAGACCAGTGATGTTGATAAATACACCTGTACGTAACCCTGTTCTGTCTCCACTAGATGGCAGAGGAGTGGATGACCTTTACACACCTTTCAGGAGTACAGGGTTTGTTTCTCTGACAGAGGGAGGTCCTAAGGTGCCTGTGACTATTCTCCGTGATACTGGCGCATCCCAATCTTTTGTGCAAAGTAGTGTCCTGCCCTTTACGCACCACTCTGAGTTGGGTGCAGGGGTTGTTATTGAGGCTTTTGGAATGCCCACGATGAATGTGCCGCTGCATAATGTCTTTCTTGATTGTGCCCTAGTATCAGGACCAGTGGTGATCGGAGTGACGGCTGGCAAACTCCCTATGCAGGGGGTAACGTTGCTCTTGGGCAATGACTTGGCTGGTGGTAAAGTACTGGTGAAGCCGGAGGTGACATGCGTGCCAGATACTCGAGTGGCGGAGCAGTGTCTCGTGGGCTTCCCAGCCTTTACAGTGGCTGAGGCCACAGCCGGATTGGAGGAGGAGAAAGAGGAGGATGAGAGTGAGAAGGATGTTACTAGTTCATGTGGCACCATTTCTGTTGGTGTTTCTGATGTTTCATGTGGCACCATTCTGGTTAAAGAGGCTACAAGGCCAGATTTAGGCTGCCAGCCTTCCTATAGCTCTAATGTTCATGATGTCTCACTTGTCAGCGGTGATGATCCCAGTATGTCAGTTATTGGTTCTGATATTGCTTCATGTGACCACACTGACTCTCTGCCAGGCGCTGGGTATGCTAGGTATGCTTGTCAACCTAGTTACCTGTGTCCTGTGCAGCAGGAGCAGTCTTCACAACCTTGTCTAATGGGTGGCAACCATTTTGATTGTGACAAAGTTGATATGTGTGCCACCATTTTGTCTCATGACACTGTTGCTGTGTGCAACGCCATTGTTGCTCGTGACAGTCCTATTTTTTGTGACACGGTTTTGGCTCATGCCAGTGGCACCTTTTTGTGTCATGACAATGTTACTGTGTGTGCCACCATTTTGGCTTGTGACAGTAAAGACGTTTCTGACACCGTTTTGTTTCATGACGAGGTTGTTGTGTGTGACACCATTTTGAATGGTGATCCAAGTGCTTTTGTGACCGATGTGTTGCTATGTTCCAGGGACGGTGAGGACGTGCCTGTGGCGGTACATCCTGCTCTGGATGTTCGTGTATCACAGTCTCTTGTACAGCTGACGGGGGTACAGCCCTCAGTACGGTCTCCTGTACTGACAGTGCCAGGTGGGGAGGAGATGGGCGCTGTGATGGTACCGGGGACGTATGCTGGTGGTTTTCCTGTTGGTTGTCCTGAGCGCAATGAGTTTGACTTTTGTCAAGAACATACCTTTGGTTTGTTGACTTTATTTACCAGGTCGGTATCGGTGGAGCGGCCTGTTGAAGTAGAATTTGTGGCTTATGACCGTGCAGACTTTTGTGCCTCCGTTTTGAGTCATGACGTTGATTTTTGTGCCACCATTTTCTGTGGTGGGGATGTCATGTCGGTTTCTGTGGATAATGGTTTACTGTGTTCCAGCGGTGAGGACGACATGCCTGTGGCGGTTCATCCTGCTTTGCTATCTCCTGACCTGGTGACGCCAGGAGTGGGGGAGGCGGACTCGGTGGCGGTGCCACGGGGACGTGTTTCTTTTTGTTTTCCTGTTTTCTGTCCTGAGGGCAGTGAGCTTAGCTCTCATGCTGGTTCCGGTTCGTTGTCTCTGTTTTGCAGGCCTTTTGTGAGGTCTCGTTTGGCCGAGAGTCGGGGAAGTGTTGTTTATGTTGAGCAGCATTGTCGAATGTTCCTCAATGGGGAGCATTTGGCGCGGTTAGATGTTGTGTACGACAGGGGCCGACCCATGGTCACTTTGTGGTAGTGGCTCGCTTTGTGGGTCACAGTTTTTTTGGTGTACAGTTGAGTGTGACTCTTGACCGGGGCTCACACTCAACACAGTACGGGCACTACACATGTTTGAGTGTGTGGTTGCATTTTTTTTGGGTAAGGTTGGTAAGTATCCCTTTATTTATTTATGTTCATTCTCTTGGTGATGGTTTCTTTGGGCTATAGTTGGGTGAAGAACATAAATCTTCGGTGTGGGGGTGTTACGTATTACTTTCACATGGTGGAGGGATACTTACTGTCTGTGGTGCATATTCACGTTGTGGTTAAGTGTGCTGTCACTAATTGGTGGTTTGATTGACACACTGTTTCTTCCTGTTTTTGCTTGTGTTTAAAATGGCCGTTTTTTAATTGATCACAGGTGTGGTGATGAGGCACCACGCCCTACAAATGCAGAGTGCAGGCAGCAGTCAAGTCTCCCCCACTTCACAGGAGATGTGGCAACTCTCCAGCGTCTCACCTGGGCCCCGTTCCCCGTACCTGGATAACTGAGTTAGCCGGATAACTTTCGGTCAAGTCTGACTTAAGCCGGACCTTCCTGTTCCCCGAAGCTGGATTGTCTAAATCACCATGACAACAGATCAAAAAGTTTGAGCCTGGTCGAGAGCAGGGTTTAAGTTCAAGTTAGCCGGATGAACCATCGCCACGCCCCCGCAAAGAAAGTGACAGCTCGTTTCCTGAAATTATTCCCACAGTCTACGATCTGCATTATACCATTCTGAATTACGTTTTTGTGCTCCATTCTTCCAGAGGGGGCTTTTGAAATGTAAAATAGACCCAAAATGCTGATACTAAATTCACTTTGTCCTAAATAATGCACGTTATATACCGTGGCGCTCGCTCGGTGCGATGTACACATTATGTGGTTATTTTAACAACGCGCAGCATTGCAAATGTGAATCCCGCGGGGATATCCTTAATGATTGAAACCTATCGCTCGTTTGGCTCTGATTCCTTTCATATTCTCCGCTGTGGATGAGGAGCGAGGAAGGAGAGGAGCGCCGGGATTTTGTTTCATTCAAGCATAAAATTGAAGTGTCTATGCGTGGATTGTGGATTTTGTGTGATATTGTAACTGGGATTAAGATGTCTGATGAGATGCGCTGTTTGACGGATTTGAGAAATTGAATGAGCCGTTGACGTCACATTAATGAATGAGAATAAAGAGATAAAACTTCATTCAAAATAAAGAATATTCTAAACACGGGTTCATTAATGTATAAACAATGAATTTATCCCATCTGGCACAGTGGCGCAGCGGTAGTGCTCAATCCTGGCAACCCGGCGACCGGTGTTCGAAACCCCGTGTTTCCAATATAATTTTTTGGAATATAATATTAATGATTATACGCAGAAGTAGCCTAGTTTTAAGTTAAAATATTATAAATCTACATGCATTGAGGATGTCATTCTTTATATAGCTCTCAACGTGCACCTAATTGAATTATTCCTACATTGCAAAAAGAAGGAAAAGACTAGGTTTCGAACCCCGGTCGTCTGCGTGAAAGTCAAAAGAAGAACCCGTTACACCACAGTGGAGATAAGTAAAAGATCGACCATACATCAATCAATGGGTAAGAGAGCCGTATCGTTATTCTGTATAACAGTTTAACTAATTATTTTCGCTAGCAAGATCTCATTTGATTATTCAATCCAGCAGGCAAGTTTAAAGGAATATAATCTGATTGATTGAGGTAATGAGGGACTTAAAATTAGCCTATAGATAACGCATTTAACTTGTCGGCGAGGCGATTGAGCCGTACTGCAATATGTTAATAAAGTTTTAAATCAATTAATCAATCAATGCCGCTAGAGAATCAGGATCTCTGCTATCGATACGTGCTGGCTTTTCAACTGAAGCGGCCGCGCGCACTTATCCTGGGTCTCAAGTCTGGTTTGAGTTAACGAGACTGAATCCACCTTCGAGGAACAGGAAAGTCCCGGCTTCAAACATCGGGTTAACTGAATCTGGATAATGTGACTCTTGATCGACTTAGTTGAACCAGGTACGGGGAATAGGGCCCTGCTCTCATTGTTTTTGTTGTACATTCGGCTTGTTCTTCCTTTTGCTTATAGTTTTGTTATTTAACTTTGGAGTCTGGAACACCCAGCTCCCACTATTTCTGTCCATTTAGTTAGTTGTAAATAAATAGTTATTTTTGATACACTTTTGTCCAGTGTCCTGTGTCCACCACGTCGCATTCAAGGCCTTGACGGGCCATATGTTAGGCTTGAATGTAACAAGAACCTTCTACTTTTGGTTTTTGACTTTAAGTAAACATTACGTTACTTTTTAGTCGCAAGTAAACTTTTACTTTAATCACAAAAATATACTTTAAGTGTGATTTTTTTCTTTGAGTAGAACCTTCTACTTTAGGTTTTTGACTTTAAGTAAACATTACGTTACTTTTTAGTCGCAAGTAAACTTTTACTTTAATCACAAAAATATACGTTAAGTGTGATTTTTTTCTTTGAGTAGAACCTTCTACTTTAGGTTTTTGACTTTAAGTAAACATTACGTTACTTTTTAGTCGCAAGTAAACTTTTACTTTAATCACAAAAATATACTTTAAGTGTGATTTTTTCTTTGAGTAGAACTGTTACGTATTACTTTCACATGGTGGAGGGATACTTACTGTCTGTGGTGCATATTCACGTTGTGGTTAAGTGTGCTGTCACTAATTGGTGGTTTGATTGACACACTGTTTCTTCCTGTTTTTGATTGTGTTTAAAATGGCCGTTTTTTAATTGATCACAGGTGTGGTGATGAGGCACCACGCCCTACAAATGCAGAGTGCAGGCAGCAGTCAAGTCTCCCCCACTTCACAGGAGATGTGGCAGCTCTCCAGCGTCTCACCTGCTCTCATTGTTTTTGTTGTACATTCGGCTTGTTCTTCCTTTTGCTTATAGTTTTGTTATTTAACTTTGGAGACTGGAACACCCAGCTCCCACTATTTCTGTCCATTTAGTTAGTTGTAAATAAATAGTTATTTTTGATACACTTTTGTCCAGTGTCCTGTGTCCACCACGTCGCATTCAAGGCCTTGACGAGCCATATGTTAGGCTTGAATGTAACAAGAACCTTCTACTTTTGGTTTTTGACTTTAAGTAAACATTACGTTACTTTTTAGTCGCAAGTAAACTTTTACTTTAATCACAAAAATATACTTTAAGTGTGATTTTTTCTTTGAGTAGAGCCTTCTACTTAGGCTTCGACTGTAAGTAAACATTACGTTACTCTTTAGTCGTGAGTAAACTTTTACTTTAATCACAAAAATATACTTTAAGTGTGATTTTTTCTTTGAGTAGAACCTTCTACGTTAGGTTTTTGACTTTAAGTAAACATTACGTTACTTTTAGTCGCAATTAAACTTTTACTTTAATCACAAATATACTTTAAGTGTGATTTTTTTCTTTGAGTAGAACCTTCTACTTTAGGTTTTTGACTTTAAGTAAACATTACGTTACTTTTTAGTCGCAAGTAAACTTTTACTTTAATCACAAAAATATACTTTAAGACAAAGCAGAGGAACAGATTGGACATTGAGCATGACCTCAGAGTTGCTTTGTCTACCATCACCCCAGACTTTGAGACTCTTGTCAGGAGCAAACAACATCTCCAGTTATCCCATTAGTTCCCTGGGATGTTAAGCTAAGAAGTCTGCTAAGAAGGATATATTATTATTTATTATTATTATTATTATTATTATTATTATTATTATTATTATTATTATTATTATTATTATTATTATTATTATTATTATTATTATTATTATTATTATTATTATTATTATTATTTTATTTTATTTCATTGTGTTTTTAGCCCTAGTTGCACTTTTGTTGCAACCCCAGTTATCCCATTAGTTCCTCCAAACTTAGGTCTGATATGTTAAGCTAAGAAATCTGCTAAGAAGCATATATTATTTATTATTATTTTATTTCATTGGGTTTTTAGCCCTAGTTGCACTTTTGTTGCACTTTGAGTTTATTTCATGTTTTTAACAATGCATGAAAGATTGTGTATTACTGAAAAAAATATAATAATCATAGTGGTTAAGAAATTTGTGTCGCGACTTAATGACTAACAATAATGTTGGGTCCCGAGGCTAGACCAGTTGAGAACCAATGGTCTATACCATGGTTCTCAAACTTTTTCATACCGCGACCCCATTTTATTTAGGATTTTTTTTGGGGACCCCACACTTAATGTATCGCATAATTTCAACGTGGAATTAAGGAATATCAAAATAAAAGCACACGTTGTTGAACTTGATCATGCATATTTATTAGAATATTTTATTACAGCACTATGTTATCAATACACATTTATAAAACGAGGCATATTTAGCCAGAATATGTTGCCAGAACATTAAAAAAATTATAATAAATAAATAAGTATTTTATTTTTATTTTTATTTTAAATGTTTGTACTTGCCAATGCGCAAGTACAGTAATGTCACCTACCCGCGACCACAATTTGGTTCGCGGCCCGTAGTTGGAGAACCACTGGTCTATCCTAACAAACTGAGGTCTGTTCGTTAGGAAGTCTAGTATCAGGTTGCAAGCAGAGGGGTTGATGTTGAGGTCCTTGCTTCCCACAAGGTCACCACGTTTTGAGATGGTGTTGAATGCTGAGCTGAAGATGAACAGTTGAAGACGGATGTTCAATGCATCGAACATGCTTTGCCTCCTTGCCATTGGTGGCACAGTGGTGTAGTGGTTAACACTGTCGCCTCACAGCAAAAAGGTCCAGGGTTCGATTCCCGCTTGGGGACCAGGTTTCCGCGTTGCCAGGCCTTTCTGTGTGGAGTTTGCATGTTCTCCCCGTGCTCGCAAGGGTTTCCCCCCCAGATAAGAGAAAAACATGCACAACAGATCGCTGACGCTGTGGCGTCCCTGACGAAGACGGGCAGGAGCACTTGGATTGATCCCCAGGCGCGGTACCTCGCCCGCGCCCTGTCTGCTCCCGGCTGCCCTTGGGGGGAAGGACGATGGGATTGGTTAAGCACAGAGCTCAATCGCATCGGCGACCCTGAGAAAGACAATGCATGTGTGTGTGTGTATTCCTGTGTGTGTGTGCCGCCCATTGCATGTCCCATGTCGTTGCATGGCGAATAAAGGCATCTCTATAGAGGTCCTGCATTATTATTCCTCTATGTCCAAGTCGCGGTAAAAACCTAAACTGACGTGAGCTGCCAACGTTAACTAAGCTGATCCCAGAACAGTTCAACTACCCCTAGGAACGCTCACAATGGAGCTTTTATTTCAATTGATTTTGTGGAGAAGTTTGCTGTCAGTCAACAGTGAGGAAAGCGAGGGGCTGAGACTCTTCCTCTGTCTCTCTCTCGGTCTCTGTCTCTCTTTTTCCCTTTCTCTGTCTCTCTGTCTCTCTCTCTCCCCCTGTCTCTCTCTCTGTCTCTCTCTCTCCCTGTCTCTCTCTGTACATTCAATGATTTTAAGTAGCCAAATGTTACACTATAAAAACGAACTGGATAGTTGAAGATAATAAATATTTCACTTCATTAGCTGAAATATTCTAAAATCATTAAGTCTGCTATAAGTCATTCTCCCCCTCTCTCTCTCTCCCTCGCTCTCTCTCTTTCTCTGTGTGTGTGTGTGTTAATGTGCTATAGGCTACTCTTTTTTAGAGTAATTATCTTTAACAATCCTGATGCAGTAAAAGCCCCTTTTTCAAAAGGAAGATACTGATTTATATATATAGTATATATATAGTATACTCTTTAAAAAAGTACAATAATAGTGAAAACCATGATATTTCCTGAAACACTGCAGATACTGTACAGATACTGTATAGATACTGTATATACTGTACATATACTGTATTTCTACTGTATAGCTACTGTATTTCTACTGTACAGATACTATATATATACTGTATACTGTACATATACTGTACAGATACTGTATATATACTGTATAGATACTATATAGATACGGTATACTGTATATATATATACTGTATAGATACTATACATATACTGTATAGATAGGTGAGCAGGTTAGCGAACTATAGCATCACCTGTTCCTCTTCCCTCCACCTTTACTACCCCCCCCCCCCTCCCCTCCCTTCCCTGCCCCACAACACACGTCTTATCAAACGTGACTGATTGCTGTAATCTGGACTCCAGGCAGCCATTAAGCAAATTACCAGAATCATTGCAAGGATTAGTCTCATTAACACACGATTAGCATCAAATTAAAATAATGAGTGTTTAACTTGTGTGATGTCTTCCAGTTGTTGGAACAGCTTGATCAGCCACACCAGGCTGGCAGAGAGCAGAGCAGCTAGCCTCCACGTCAGAGACCCTGGGTCTGGAGAGAGCAGAGCAGCTAGCCTCCACGTCAGAGACCCTGGGTCTGGAGAGAGCAGAGCAGCTAGCCTCCACCTCAGAGACCCTGTGCCTGGAGAGAGCAGAGCAGCTAGCCTCCACGTCAGAGACCCTGGGTCTGGAGAGAGCAGAGCAGCTAGCCTCCACCTCAGAGACCCTGTGCCTGGAGAGAGCAGAGCAGCTAGCCTCCACCTCAGAGACCCTGGGTCTGGAGAGAGCAGAGCAGCTAGCCTCCACCTCAGAGACCCTGTGCCTGGAGAGAGCAGAGCAGCTAGCCTCCACCTCAGAGACCCTGGGTCTGGAGAGAGCAGAGCAGCTAGCCTCCACCTCAGAGACCCTGTGCCTGGAGAGAGCAGAGCAGCTAGCCTCCACCTCAGAGACCCTGGGTCTGGAGAGAGCAGAGCAGCTAGCCTCCACCTCAGAGACCCTGTGCCTGGAGAGAGCAGAGCAGCTAAGATAAGAGAGATATTCCTTTATTGATCCCCTTGGGGAAATTCAGGCATCATAGCAGCATGGGGGAAGGGGGGGGGGGGGGTACAGGTAGTAAAAACAACACAAGCAGTGTAAACAAAAAGGTCAATATTATTTACTATAACTAACTGAAAAATATATTCACAATATTCACAGTGTCACATGAGGTGCAGTATGCATAAGGTAGTGTTATAATTTACTATCTACTGAAATATACATTGTTCACAGTATCACAGTATCCACTGAAATATACATTATTCACAGTATCACAGTATCCACATAAGGTGCAGTATGCCTAAGGTAGTGTTATTGTCCTTCTTGGGTTCCTATTAGTCCTAGGTCAATGTCTGGCAGCAGTCGCTGCCCCCTGTTGTGGAGCCTGGAGGCCGCTAGTCGCTGCCCACTGTTGTGGAGCCTGATGGCCGCTGGTATGAAGGACTGTCCGAGGCGGTTAGTTGAGTGTCGGGGGGGTATAATGAGTCTGTGGCTGAACGTGCTTCTCATCTTGACTAGCTCGTCGTAGAGGGGGTGGTAGGGGTTCTCCATGATAGCAGCCAGCTTCCTTCTCTTCCCCCTCTCTGCCATCACCTCTAGTCTAGGTAGCTCGACTCCCACCACGGAGCTAGCCTTCCTCACCAGCTTGTTCAGCTAGCCTCCACCTCAGAGACCCTGTGCATGGAGAGAGCAGAGCAGCTAGCCTCCACATCAGAGACCCTGTGCCTGGAGAGAGCAGAGCAGCTAGCCTCCACCTCAGAGACCCTGTGCATGGAGAGAGCAGAGCAGCTAGCCTCCACATCAGAGACCCTGGGTCTGGAGAGAGCAGAGCAGAGCAGCTAGCCTCCACCTCAGAGACCCTGTGCATGGAGAGAGCAGAGCAGCTAGCCTCCACATCAGAGACCCTGTGCCTGGAGAGAGCAGAGCAGCTAGCCTCCACCTCAGAGACCCTGTGCATGGAGAGAGCAGAGCAGCTAGCCTCCACATCAGAGACCCTGGGTCTGGAGAGAGCAGAGCAGCTAGCCTCCACCTCAGAGACTCTGTGCCTGGAGAGAGCAGAGCAGCTAGCCTCCACCTCAGAGACCCTGTGCATGGAGAGAGCAGAGCAGCTAGCCTCCACCTCAGAGACTCTGTGCCTGGAGAGAGCAGAGCAGCTAGCCTCCACCTCAGAGACCCTGTGCCTGGAGAGAGCAGAGCAGCTAAGATAAGAGAGATATTCCTTTATTGATCCCCTTGGGGAAATTCAGGCATCATAGCAGCATGGGGGAAGGGGGGGGGGTACAGGTAGTAAAAACAACACAAGCAGTGTAAACAAATAGGTCAATATAATTTACTATCTAACTAACTGAAAAATATATTCACAATATTCACAGTGTCACATGAGGTGCAGTATGCATAAGGTAGTGTTATAATTGACTATCTACTGAAATATACATTGTTCACAGTATCACAGTATCCACTGAAATATACATTATTCTCAGTATCACAGTATCCACATAAGGTGCAGTATGCCTAAGGTAGTGTTATTGTCCTTCTTCGGTTCCTATTAGTCCTAGGTCAATGTCTGGCAGCAGTCGCTGCCCCCTGTTGTGGAGCCTGGAGGCCGCTAGTCGCTGCCCACTGTTGTGGAGCCTGATGGCCGCTGGTATGAAGGACTGTCCGAGGCGGTTAGTTGAGTGTCGGGGGGGTATAATGAGTGTGTGGCTGAACGTGCTTCTCATCTTGACTAGCTCGTCGTAAAGGGGGTGGTAGGGGTTCTCCATGATAGCAGCCAGCTTCCTTCTCATCCCCCTCTCTGCCATCACCTCTAGTCTAGGTAGCTCGACTCCCACCACGGAGCTAGCCTTCCTCACCAGCTTGTTGAGCTAGCCTCCACCTCAGAGACCCTGTGCATGGAGAGAGCAGAGCAGCTAGCCTCCACATCAGAGACCCTGTGCCTGGAGAGAGCAGAGCAGCTAGCCTCCACCTCAGAGACCCTGTGCCTGGAGAGAGCAGAGCAGCTAGCCTACACCTCAGAGACCCTGTGCCTGGAGAGAGCAGAGCAGCTAGCCTCCACATCAGAGACCCTGGGTCTGGAGAGAGCAGAGCAGCTAGCCTCCACATCAGAGACCCTGTGCCTGGAGAGAGCAGAGCAGCTAGCCTCCACCTCAGAGACCCTGTGCCTGGAGAGAGCAGAGCAGCTAGCCTCCACATCAGAGACCCTGTGCCTGGAGAGAGCAGAGCAGCTAGCCTCCACCTCAGAGACCCTGTGCATGGAGAGAGCAGAGCAGCTAGCCTCCACATCAGAGACCCTGGGTCTGGAGAGAGCAGAGCAGAGCAGCTAGCCTCCACATCAGAGACCCTGGGTCTGGAGAGAGCAGAGCAGAGCAGCTAGCCTCCACATCAGAGACCCTGGGTCTGGAGAGAGAGCAGAGCCTCCATGCCAGAGTCCCTGGGTCTGGAGAGTGCAGGGCAGCTAGCCTCCACGCCAGAGACCCTGGGTCTGGAGAGAGCAGAGCAGCTAGCCTCCACATATGGCTGGGCGATTAATCGATAGTATCGATTAATTCGAATTAATTATTTAGGACGATTTTGAAACATTTAAATCGATTTTCAAAAAACAAAAAAAAATATTTTTTAAGAGTCACCTTTTATTTTACAAAAAGTGATGTTTGATGAAAGTTCGATTTGCACTTTATTAATACCAATAGGGAAATGCATTCTTGTTTGATGATCAAGAGGCACCTTTTATTTGTTTTAAGTTAAGTATGGTGAAAAAGCTAGTTATTGCACTATTAATCCCAATAGGGACATTCATCTTTGTTTGATCAAGATTAACCTTTTATATATATGTTGTGAAGGGCCAGATTAAACCGAATATATATATTTATTTATATATATATATTTAATTGTATTTGTATATTCTCTAATATTCCCTGATATCCCTTGTATATTCCTTGTACAATATGCATTGAATATCCATTCTAGCCTACTGAACATCCCATAATAGTCTCCATTCTACTATTGGTCGAGACCTTGGTGCCAGGCTGCCATACCCCTCAGACCCAGTTCAAACGTACCGCTCGACATGTACGAACAAGTCCTAGTTCCGCGTAGGAATTTGGCTACCGCACCACTAATGGGACTATTTGTTCATAGTGCGTATATATACTGCGCTACTAAAGTAGGACTTTCTTTTTCAGTCCAGTTTCTTACCCTCCAATAGAGTCACAGACGTAAAGCCTCCCCGCGACGCCACGTGTGGGAGTAAGGCCAAGTTCGCCTACCATCGGTATTGAGACATTGTGTATATTAATATTTGAATAGTCATATTTGGCACTATATCGTCGAGTTGGACATAGTCTATTAAGCTAATAATAGTCTGTTAATATATAGTGCTTTGTGCGGTGAGAATACTACCGTAGTCAGTACCCCATCGTTTCGGGCAGAGAACTGGCTGCTTACCCAGGGTGGTTGACCCTATGTGAAGCTGCACCCGAGGAGCCCCAGAGCCGACGAGCGAGTGGACCTGTATACCGGATTATTCTACCGACGACAGCCCGCCTTCCCAGGCACGGATTATGCTTTGGATACTTTGATTATTCCATGGATAAAGACCCCCGACACTGCCGTGTGTTGGAACCCCCCCCCCTGGAGAGGACGCAAGGTGAGGAGACGCTCTGCAAGACGAGGTCGCTTCACGTCTCTCCCCCGTGGACCGGAGAGAGCCGGCCCACAAAGAGTCCACCTGCTTTCATCTGTGGTCCAAGGATCGCCGGCGCATTGAACGGCACTACAGTGGGTTCACCTGGGATACCCTTGGCCGGACGAGGCAGCCGGATTCTACCCCCCCCCCCCCTCCTACTCCTGTCGGCTTACAAGCGACCGGATTAACCCCCTCTAGTGTATCTAGTATAATCATTAAAGTATCATTGCTGTTATTCCTTAACTATTCCAGGTCGTATATTTACCACCTGCGCCTTCAGAGATTGGACATTCTCTATTGATATACCGACGAATACTCCTTGCCATAAAAGTGCATACTATTTCAATTCATAAATGTAATTAAGTGATTAAGTGCTTATTCTACACACCATCGCTGTGTAGAAATAAAGACCTGTTTCTAATTCGTACATTTGTGTTGGATCCGTTTCATCTACGTGAGAGTGTTCATGATAATATATTTATGCCGTGTACTGGGTGGCCGAATATTAAGTACAAAGGTAGTGGTAGTAAGTATCATATCTAGTAATACAGTCAGGGAATTGTACCCCTCAGTTACAATTGGTCCTTCGAGCCGGATGGTAATTAGTGTAATATTAATATAGTGTTATTAATATTGAAATGGCCTATGATGAACACTCCACGAAACGATCCTCCTAACCAACGCCCGCAGCGCGAACGACGGCTCCCTCAGTACTTAGAGGCTTACGCTGTCAGTCAACAACCTAGTCTTCTACTAACAGTAAACGCGGTAAAACTAGAAAGTAAAAGTATGTCTAACCCCAACGCCCAGACTACCCCGACCATAGAGGCCCCTACGGGCTCTAATGTAACTGACCAAGTTCACGGTGGGGACCAGTGGGAACCAGACATGACTTCACACCCCGCCAGTACTGAAGAAGTAGTCCCCGATGAGTCCCGGGAGGAATACAACGCTACCGAGAGAGAACTCGGCACGGAAGAAGACGGGGAGAGCACCGTGGAGATAGAGCTCCAAGGCTCCGCAAGGAGTACCCCGAGGGAAGGCTCCCCTATACAACCGCCTTCTCCCAGCGAGGCAGAGAGGACCCTACAGCAGGCCTTCCTCATCAGCCTGAACGCCGCTGCTGAACGCGACCGACTGCAGATCCAGCAGCGAAGCGAACACGAGCAGATACGTCTAGAAATAAGACGCATTCAGATGGAAGAGAATGTGGCCCGAGAACGAGCCGGTGCTCAACGGGACGCAGCGCGCGACAGACAGCAGTCGCAACTAATAGAACAGCTGATCAGACGGACAACACCCTCTCCCTCCGCCAGAGGCTCCAGGAACTCGTCTAGACACACCTCCAGGGCGGCATCCCCTAGCCGAGTAAACAACCCTGAACTTGACCAACAGACGAGGTCTATACCCCCCACAGACCACCTCCCCCCACCGGTCCAAGCGAGACCTAGCAACCGGGAAGGAGCAGCATATCCTGTGGAGAGGCTAAACCAGAGACTACAAGCACTGGATGACCTAACTGAAGACGAAGAGGAAGAGGAGGAGAACCACGCCCGAAGACAGCACAGTACTCTACCGGACCAGGAGGTCCGGTACAGCCCAGGCTATACTCCCGCGGAGCTGCGCTACAGACCCCCGACTCTATACACGGGTGAGCACGACGCACGACCCGCACCGAGGAACAGCACCTGGACAAGCGGGCCATGGTACACTGCCGGTACCAGCCCATACCAAGGAGCGGGAGGAGACTCGCCTAGGAGGCCTCTCCCCCAACGCTCGCCGATGTATCCACATTCAGCGTCATACATTGGCACGCCTATGGTACCCGACTTCACCCAAGAGAACCGGGCCCAGTATACAGAACTCCGCATGTGTCTGGAGACCATGTTGGTGGATGTATTGGATGAACGCCACAAATACGCCATCCTACTGAAGCACTTAAAGGTACCCCGCGCACATAATATAGCGCTCGCCTACGCGACTTCCACCACCCCATACACAGCAGCGCTGGTAGCATTGGACCAGAGGTATGGGCGCATATGGGATTACGTAATCCAGGAGATCCGACACATCGACCGCTTACCCCCAGCAATAGACAATCAAGCACTGGACGACCTGTCCATCAGAGTGCAGTCCCTGGTAGGGATGTTGGGAGCGCAAAGAGAGAAGGGGAGGCATGAACTTTACGCCAACTCAAATGTGGAAAGGATCCTGGAGAAGCTGCCGCCCGCTCGTCAGGAGCGCTTTAGGCGGCAGAGGGACCACAGAGACCCGAATGGCCCCGAACCGAACCTCCTCGATCTAGCAGACTTCCTCGCGAGAGAAGTCAGCAGCCTACGGCTAGATACATTCGGACGGAGCACCCCTGGCTCCAGAGAAGGAACCAGACGACTAAATGATGGAAGAAGATCGGTGACTGTGATGCACCAATCGGAGTCAGTACCGAGCAGCAGGAGCCACAGTACCCCCTCCAGAACGGAGAAGTGGAAGATAGTGTGCCCCTACTGTGAGAAAGAACACTGGCTAGCGCAATGTGACTCCTTCCCCAAGCTGAACGCGGAGGAAGCAGGTCAATGGATAAAGTCCAACAAGCGCTGTTTTCGCTGTGCGCGCTCACACATGGCAGCCGAATGCCGCTTAAAGAAAAGGTGCACCAAGTGCGATGGAGCCCATCTGGACATACTTCACGACAGTAACAGACGGCGCCCTTCACCTGCACCATCCAGCCGCAAAGCGAGCGTCATGTACATCGATCCCGCCAGCAGCAGTGGAGCCCGAGTACTCCTAAAAGTAGTGCGTGTGACACTAAGCTACCAGAATAAAGTCCTGGACACTTACGCCGTCCTCGATGACGGGTCAGAGAAGACCCTGCTGCTCGCCTCCGCTGCGGCCCAGCTAGGGCTGCGGGGAAGCGAAACCCAAATGACAATTCGGACAATAAGACGAGATTTGAAGACGATAAAGGGCGAGAATGTCTCATTCTCTATCGCAGCAAGCGGCCAGCCTGAGCGACGGTACCAGATTGCAGACGCTTTCACCAGCCAAGAAATAGGACTGTCGCGGTACACATACCCCGTTGCCAAGCTGATGGAGAAATATGCACATCTGCGCAAGTTACCGATCCCGCTCATAGACAATGCTATGCCGACCCTGTTGATAGGCTCCGACCATGCAGACCTCATTGTCCCGATAGACCGGGTCCATACCGGACCCCGAGGCTGCCCTGCAGCAGTCGAGACCCGTTTGGGATGGACTCTCCAAGGCCCGCTCGCCAAATCTCTCAACCGAAGTACAGCCACTAGATGTCTCCACTCCCGAGTCACAGAGGGAGAAACCGCACTCCTGCAACACGTAGAGCGGCTATGGACCTTGGAACAAATGCCCTTTAAGAACGGAAAGAAAGACATTCGCTCTAAAGATGACATTTACGCAATTCACCTCCTCGAGACAGGGACCAAGAGAGTCCCGGTCAACGGCGTGTTGAGATACGCCACGCCACTCCTGCGGCGAGAAGGAATGCCTACTTTCCACGCCAAGACAGACGCCACAGAACGGTACCTGCTGAACACGGAGCGGCGCTTAGCCAAGAACCCCGCCCAAGAGAGTGTATACCGCGCTGAGATTGAGAAGCTCATCACAGCGGGACACGTCACAAAGATGGACATTAAAGAGGCTGACCAGACCACTGAATCGTGGTACGTGCCCCACCACAAGGTCCATCACAACGGTAAAGACCGCATAGTAGTTAACTGCAGCTACCAGATCGGATCCCAAAATCTGAATAAAGAGTTACTGCCCGGTCCCACACTCGGCCCCTCCCTACTCGGCGTTCTACTCCGCTTCCGCCAGGAAAAGGTGGCCATCAGCGGGGACATTAAAGGAATGTTCCTGCAGGTGAGATTAGTAGAGGCGGACAAGCCCCTGTTATGGTTCCTATGGAGAGAGAAGCCAGGAGATGAGCACCCAGCCATCTACCAATGGGAAGTCCTCCCCTTCCGAACGACGTGCAGCCCCTGCTGTGCGACATTTGCACTACAGAAACATGTAGCAGAGGACCCAGCAGCGGACGAAGAGGTCCGACACAGCGTAAAGAACAGCTTCTACGTAGACAACTGTCTACAAAGCCTTTCAACCCAGGAAGAAGCCGAGGCTCTCCTGATTAAACTCTGCGCCTCATTGATCAAAGGCGGCTTTGATCTCAGGCAGTGGGCCAGCAGCGATCCGCAAGTACTGCGCAGCCTCTCCTCCGAGGACAAGGCAGCCAGCAGCGAGACCTGGATGGCTACAATCCCGGGAGAAGCCCAGGAGATGACCCTGGGATTGGTGTGGCGATTCAAAACAGATTCGCTTCACTACAGACACAAGCCCCTGACTACGGAGCAGGGAAGGCCGGCGGCGGCGCCGACCACCAGACGGAGTGTGTACACAACACTCGCCCGACAATATGACCCGCTAGGATGTATTCTACCGTACACCACCAGGGCAAAAATGATTGTACGAGCATTGTGGGACAAGGACCAGGGCTGGGACGACCCCATTCCCGCACACCTTGCATCCACCTGGAGAGAGTGGGAGATGGAGCTCCACTCACTCCCAGGCGTTAATATGCGCCGAAGCTACTTCCCACCCACGGTGAGGCCAGAGACATGTAAAATGGACTTACACGTCTTCAGTGACGCCTCAGAGGTCGCATACGGATCAGTAGCCTACTTGCGGGCCCAAGACCAGGGGGGAGAGATCTACACAGCATTTGTCCTCGCCCGCTCGAGAATAGCCCCACGCAAGCAACAATCTATCCCACGTCTAGAGCTCTGCGCAGCCCTAGCCGGAGCGCACCTAGCCACGCTCATCCAACGTGAGCTCACCATACCGGTGTCTAGAACAATCCTGTGGTCAGATTCCACGACGGTACTCGCCTGGATCAAATCGGACTCATGCAAGTACAAAGTCTTCGTGGGAGTCAGAGTCACCGAGATTCAAGACTTAACCGAAGAGTTAACCGGAGAAACAGAGTGGCGCTACGTTGATACAAAACAGAACCCAGCTGACGTCATCACCCGGGGGATGCCCCTGGATGACCTCACCCGTCGCAATGTCTACAGTGACGGCCCCGCATTCCTAAGACTCCCGGAAGGACAGTGGCCCATGCCTATCCCGAGGGAAGCAAGTCCAGAGGAGGTGGAAATTAAGAAGTCTGTGTTCTGTGGATTGAGCACCGTAGCCTCCACCGACCCTAACATAGACGATTGCACATCCATAGAGAGTGCACAACAAAGAACATTCCTGCGGTACCACCCGGAGTGCAAGTCCCCCGCTGATATGTCAGCAGCTAACTACGAGGAAGCTTCTACTGCAGCGAGCCCAGAGAGACTCGTTCCCCGATGAATTGGCCTGTCTACAGGGAGGAAAGCCCGTCCCATCCGACAGCAGATTAATTCACCTGGCCCCCGAGAGCGACGCTCACACCCTCATCAGAGTGGGTGGTCGCCTACGCAGAGCCCCCAATCTACCGGATGACATTAAATACCCGATCGTATTGAACAGCCGACACAAGGTCACAGAGCTGATTATAAAGAAATACGATGAGGATGTACATCACGCAGGAGCAGAAAGAGTCTTCGCGGAAATCAGACGTCGTTACTGGATCCTACAAGGAAGAGAGGCGGTACGACGCTTCCAGCGAACATGTCTAGACTGCCGCAAGTGGCGCGCGCAGCCCAGCATACCAAGGATGGCTGACCTTCCTCCATGTCGCCTCCGAATCGGTGACAAGCCATTCCACTCAACGGGTATGGACTGCTTTGGCCCGCTGCACATAAAGAAAGGAAGAGGAACCGAGAAGCGGTGGGGTATTGTATTCAAATGCATGACCACCAGAGCGATACACATCGAGCTTCTCCCGACCATGAGCACAGACTCATTCCTTATGGCCTTCCGTAGATTCACATCACGGAAAGGAAGACCGTCTACCCTATTGTCCGATCATGGGACAAACTTCAAAGGCGGCGAAAGAGAGCTGAGAGAGAGCTTCCAAGCTATGGGCCCAGAACTTAAGACCCACCTCGCTCCAGCACAGGTTGATTTCCAATTCAACCCCCCAAACGCACCCCACTTCGGTGGCACTTGGGAACGAGAAGTGCGCTCCATAAAGACAGCCCTGTACGCAGTACTTGGGGCCCAGACTGTGGCGGAAGAAGTCCTAATGACAGTCCTCACGGAGATTGAGGGAGTACTTAACTCGAAGCCCCTCGGATATGTCTCCAGTGATGTGGCGGATATTGACCCAGTTACCCCCAACACACTCCTGATGGGGCGGCTAGATCCTGCATTACCCCAGACAATGTACCGGCCTGAAGAAGCGAACGGCCGACGAATGTGGAGGTACAGCCAAGTATTAGCCGACAAGTTTTGGAACAGTTTCCTACTGCACTACCTACCGTCTCTACAGACCCGCCAGAAGTGGGTAAAGGAGAGAGACAATTTGACAGAAGGAACAGTCGTCATGATTATTGATCAATCACTGCCCAGAGCTATGTGGCCGGCCGGCCGCGTAAGCAAAGTGATCACCGGTGCCGACGGCAAGGTCCGAGCAGCTGAAGTGCTCGTCCAGGGTCGCACTTACACCCGTCCCGTGGCAAGGCTCATAGAACTGCCTCGACTCCCAGACACAATCGATGATGACCATGACCCTAGAACCCTATGACTTTGTGAAGTTGACTGACCCCTACAGCAAACCCTTATGTGTAAATAGACAACGCGATTAATCTGTCTCTGTTTAACTGATTAGGTCTGGGACCTATTCAGGGGGTGGCTGTTGTGAAGGGCCAGATTAAACCGAATATATATATTTATTTATATATATTTAATTGTATTTGTATATTCTCTAATATTCCCTGATATCCCTTGTATATTCCTTGTACAATATGCATTGAATATCCATTCTAGCCTACTGAACATCCCATAATAGTCTCCATTCTACTATTGGTCGAGACCTTGGTGCCAGGCTGCCATACCCCTCAGACCCAGTTCAAACGTACCGCTCGACATGTACGAACAAGTCCTAGTTCCGCGTAGGAATTTGGCTACCGCACCACTAATGGGACTATTTGTTCATAGTGCGTATATATACTGCGCTACTAAAGTAGGACTTTCTTTTTCAGTCCAGTTTCTTACCCTCCAATAGAGTCACAGACGTAAAGCCTCCCCGCGACGCCGCGTGTGGGAGTAAGGCCAAGTTCGCCTACCATCGGTATTGAGACATTGTGTATATTAATATTTGAATAGTCATATTTGGCACTATATCGTCGAGTTGGACGTAGTCTATTAAGCTAATAATAGTCTGTTAATATATAGTGCTTCGTGCGGTGAGAATACTACCGTAGTCAGTACCCCATCGTTTCGGGCAGAGAACTGGCTGCTTACCCAGGGTGGTTGACCCTATGTGAAGCTGCACCCGAGGAGCCCCAGAGCCGACGAGCGAGTGGACCTGTATACCGGATTATTCTACCGACGACAGCCCGCCTTCCCAGGCACGGATTATGCTTTGGATACTTTGATTATTCCATGGATAAAGACCCCCGACACTGCCGTGTGTTGGAACCCCCCCCCCTGGAGAGGACGCAAGGTGAGGAGACGCTCTGCAAGACGAGGTCGCTTCACGTCTCTCCCCCGTGGACCGGAGAGAGCCGGCCCACAAAGAGTCCACCTGCTTTCATCTGTGGTCCAAGGATCGCCGGCGCATTGAACGGCACTACAGTGGGTTCACCTGGGATACCCTTGGCCGGACGAGGCAGCCGGATTCTACCCCCCCCCCCCTCCTACTCCTGTCGGCTTACAAGCGACCGGATTAACCCCCTCTAGTGTATCTAGTATAATCATTAAAGTATCATTGCTGTTATTCCTTAACTATTCCAGGTCGTATATTTACCACCTGCGCCTTCAGAGATTGGACATTCTCTATTGATATACCGACGAATACTCCTTGCCATAAAAGTGCATACTATTTCAATTCATAAATGTAATTAAGTGATTAAGTGCTTATTCTACACACCATCGCTGTGTAGAAATAAAGACCTGTTTCTAATTCGTACATTTGTGTTGGATCCGTTTCATCTACGTGAGAGTGTTCATGATAATATATTTATGCCGTGTACTGGGTGGCCGAATATTAAGTACAAAGGTAGTGGTAGTAAGTATCATATCTAGTAATACAGTCAGGGAATTGTACCCCTCAGTTACAATATATATATTATAAAAAAATAATTTAAGTGAAGATTGGTGAAAGTTAGGTTTGCACTTCAATCCCAATAGGGACATTCATCTTGGTTCATCAACGTTTTTATTATATATTTTTTTTAGCTCTCAAGAGAAAAAAATCGATTAAAACTGTAAATCGGATTTAAAAAATAATAATCAGGGATTTTATTTTTAGGCCATATCGCCCAGCCCTACCTGCACATCAGAGACCCTGGAGAGAGGAGAGCAGCTAGCCTCCACGTCAGAGACCCTGGGTCTGGAGAGAGCAGAGCCGATAGCCTCCATGTCAGACTCCCTGGGCCTGGAGATAGGAGAGCAGAGCAGCTAGCCTCCACATCAGAGACCCTGGGTCTGGAGAGAGGAGAGCAGAGCAGCTAGCCTCCATGCCAGAGACCCTGGAGAGAGAGAGAGCAGAGCAGAGCAGCTAGCCTCCACGTCAGAGACCCTGGGCCTGGAGAGAGGAGAGCAGAGCAGCTAGCCTCCATGTCAGAGACCCTGGAGAGAGCAGAGCAGCTAGCCTCCACGTCAGAGACCCTGGAGAGAGGAGAGCAGCTAGCCTCCATGCCAGAGACCCTGGGCTGGAGAGAGGAGAGCAGCTAGCCTCCACGTCAGATACCCTGGGTCTGGAGAGAGCAAAGCAGAGCAGCTAGCCTCCACGTCAGAGACCCTGGGTCTGGAGAGAGCAGAGCAGCTAGCCTCCACGTCAGAGACCCTGGGTCTGGAGAGAGGAGAGCAGCTAGCCTCCACGTCAGAGACCCTGGGTCTGGAGAGAGCAGAGCAGCTAGCCTCCACGTCAGAGACCCTGGGTCTGGAGAGAGCAGAGCAGCTAGCCTCCACATCAGAGACCCTGGAGAGAGCAGAGCAGCTTGCCTCCACGTCAGAGACCCTGGAGAGAGCAGAGCAGCTAGCCTCCACGTCAGAGACCCTGGAGAAAGCAGAGCAGCTAGCCTCCACGTCAGAGACCCTGGAGAGAGCAGAGCAGCTAGCCTCCATGCCAGAGACCCTGGGCTGGAGAGAGGAGAGCAGCTAGCCTCCACGTCAGATACCCTGGGTCTGGAGAGAGAGGAGAGCAGCTAGCCTCCACGTCAGAGACCCTGGGTCTGGAGAGAGGAGAGCAGCTAGCCTCCACATCAGAGACCCTGGGTCTGGAGAGAGCAGAGCAGCTAGCCTCCACATCAGAGACCCTGGGTCTGGAGAGAGCAGAGCAGCTAGCCTCCACATCAGAGACCCTGGGTCTGGAGAGAGGAGAGCAGCTAGCCTCCACATCAGAGACCCTGGGTCTGGAGAGAGGAGAGCAGCTAGCCTCCACCTCAGAGACCCTGGGTCTGGAGAGAGGAGAGCAGCTAGCCTCCACATCAGAGACCCTGGGTCTGGAGAGAGGAGAGCAGCTAGCCTCCACATCAGAGACCCTGGGTCTGGAGAGAGGAGAGCAGCTAACCTCCACGTCAGAGACCCTGGGTCTAGAGAGAGCAGAGCAGCTAGCCTCCACGTCAGAGACCCTGGGTCTGGAGAGAGCAGAGCCGATAGCCTCCACATCAGAGACCCTGGGGAGAGCAGAGCAGCTAGCCTCCACGTCAGAGACCCTGGGTCTGGAGAGAGCAGAGCCGATAGCCTCCACATCAGAGACCCTGGAGAGAGGAGAGCAGCTAGCCTCCACGTCAGAGACCCTGGGTCTGGAGAGAGGAGAGCAGAGCAGCTAGCCTCCATGCCAGAGACCCTGGAGAGAGAGAGAGCAGAGCAGAGCAGCTAGCCTCCACGTCAGAGACCCTGGGCCTGG
This sequence comes from Notolepis coatsorum, assembly GCF_963971535.1. Classification (NCBI taxonomy): domain Eukaryota; kingdom Metazoa; phylum Chordata; class Actinopteri; order Aulopiformes; family Paralepididae; genus Notolepis; species Notolepis coatsorum. The sequence goes on from NC_140174.1 coordinate 108,596,382, forward strand.
AGAGAGGAGAGCAGAGCAGCTAGCCTCCACATCAGAGACCCTGGGTCTGGAGAGAGGAGAGCAGAGCAGCTAGCCTCCACGTCAGAGACCCTGGGCCTGGAGAGAGGAGAGCAGAGCAGCTAGCCTCCACGTCAGAGACCCTGGGTCTGGAGAGAGGAGAGCAGAGCAGCTAGCCTCCACGTCAGAGACCCTGGGCCTGGAGAGAGGAGAGCAGAGCAGCTAGCCTCCACGCCAGATACCCTGGGCCTGGAGAGAGGAGAGCAGAGCAGCTAGCCTCCACGTCAGAGACCCTGGGCCTGGAGAGAGGAGAGCAGAGCAGCTAGCCTCCACGTCAGAGACCCTGGGCCTGGAGAGAGGAGAGCAGAGCAGCTAGCCTCCACGTCAGAGACCCTGGGTCTGGAGAGAGGAGAGCAGAGCATGAACATGATATGTAGAGAGAGAGGTTCCTAAACCACCTTATGAACATGATGTGTAGAGAGAGGTTCCTAAACCACCTTATGAACATGATGTGTAGAGAGAGAGGTTCCTAAACCACCTTATGAACATGATGTGTAGAGAGAGAGGTTCCTAAACCACCTTATGAACATGATGTGTAGAGAGAGAGGTTCCTAAACCACCTTATGAACATGATGTGTAGAGAGAGAGGTTCCTAAACCACCTTATGAACATGATGTGTAGAGAGAGAGGTTCCTAAACCACCTTATGAACATGATGTGTAGAGAGAGAGGTTCCTAAACCACCTTATGAACATGATGTGTAGAGAGAGAGGTTCCTAAACCACCTTATGAACATGATATGTAGAGAGAGAGGTTCCTAAACCACCTTGTGAACATGATGTGTAGAGAGAGAGGTTCCTAAACCACCTTATGAACATGATGTGTAGAGAGAGAGGTTCCTAAGCCACCTTATGAACATGATGTGTAGAGAGAGAGGTTCCTAAACCACCTTATGAACATGATGTGTAGAGAGAGAGGTTCCTAAACCACCTTATGAACATGATGTGTAGAGAGAGAGGTTCCTAAACCACCTCATGAACATGATGTGTAGAGAGAGAGGTTCCTAAACCACCTTATGAACATGATGTGTCGAGAGAGAGGTTCCTAAGCCACCTTATGAACATGATGTGTAGAGAGAGAGGTTCCTAAACCACCTTATGAACATGATGTGTAGAGAGAGAGGTTCCTAAACCACCTTATGAACATGATGTGTAGAGAGAGAGGTTCCTAAACCACCTTATGAACATGATGTGTTGAGAGAGAGGTTCCTAAACCACCTTATGAACATGATGTGTAGAGAGAGAGGTTCCTAAACCACCTTATGAACATGATGTGTAGAGAGAGAGGTTCCTAAACCACCTTATGAACATGATGTGTAGAGAGAGAGGTTCCTAAACCACCTTATGAACATGATGTGTAGAGAGAGAGGTTCCTAAACCACCTTATGAACATGATGTGTAGAGAGAGAGGTTCCTAAACCACCTTATGAACATGATGTGTAGAGAGAGAGGTTCCTAAACCACCTTATGAACATGATGTGTAGAGAGAGAGGTTCCTAAACCACCTTATGAACATGATGTGTAGAGAGAGAGGTTCCTAAACCACCTTATGAACATGATGTGTAGAGAGAGAGGTTCCTAAACCACCTTATGAACATGATGTGTAGAGAGAGAGGTTCCTAAACCACCTTATGAACATGATGTGTAGAGAGAGGTTCCTAAACCACCTTATGAACATGATGTGTAGAGAGAGAGGTTCCTAAACCACCTTATGAACATGATGTGTCGAGAGAGAGGTTCCTAAGCCACCTTATGAACATGATGTGTAGAGAGAGAGGTTCCTAAACCACCTTATGAACATGATGTGTAGAGAGAGAGGTTCCTAAACCACCTTATGAACATGATGTGTAGAGAGAGAGGTTCCTAAACCACCTTATGAACATGATGTGTAGAGAGAGAGGTTCCTAAACCACCTTATGAACATGATGTGTAGAGAGAGAGGTTCCTAAACCACCTTATGAACATGATGTGTAGAGAGAGAGGTTCCTAAACCACCTTATGAACATGATGTGTAGAGAGAGAGGTTCCTAAACCACCTTATGAACATGATGTGTAGAGAGAGAGGTTCCTAAACCACCTTATGAACATGATGTGTAGAGAGAGAGGTTCCTAAACCACCTTATGAACATGATGTGTAGAGAGAGAGGTTCCTAAACCACCTTATGAACATGATGTGTAGAGAGAGAGGTTCCTAAACCACCTTATGAACATGATGTGTAGAGAGAGAGGTTCCTAAACCACCTTATGAACATGATGTGTAGAGAGAGAGGTTCCTAAACCACCTTATGAACATGATGTGTAGAGAGAGAGGTTCCTAAACCACCTTATGAACATGATGTGTAGAGAGAGAGGTTCCTAAACCACCTTATGAACATGATGTGTAGAGAGAGAGAGGTTCCTAAACCACCTTATGAACATGATGTGTCGAGAGAGAGGTTCCTAAACCACCTTATGAACATGATGTGTAGAGAGAGAGGTTCCTAAACCACCTTATGAACATGATGTGTAGAGAGAGAGGTTCCTAAACCACCTTATGAACATGATGTGTAGAGAGAGAGGTTCCTAAACCACCTTATGAACATGATGTGTAGAGAGAGAGGTTCCTAAACCACCTTATGAACATGATGTGTAGAGAGAGAGGTTCCTAAACCACCTTATGAACATGATGTGTAGAGAGAGAGGTTCCTAAACCACCTTATGAACATGATGTGTAGAGAGAGAGGTTCCTAAACCACCTTATGAACATGATGTGTAGAGAGAGAGGTTCCTAAACCACCTTATGAACATGATGTGTAGAGAGAGAGGTTCCTAAACCACCTTATGAACATGATGTGTAGAGAGAGAGGTTCCTAAACCACCTTATGAACATGATGTGTAGAGAGAGAGGTTCCTAAACCACCTTATGAACATGATGTGTAGAGAGAGAGGTTCCTAAACCACCTTATGAACATGATGTGTAGAGAGAGAGAGGTTCCTAAACCACCTTATGAACATGATGTGTCGAGAGAGAGGTTCCTAAACCACCTTATGAACATGATGTGTAGAGAGAGAGGTTCCTAAACCACCTTATGAACATGATGTGTAGAGAGAGGTTCCTAAACCACCTTATGAACATGATGTGTAGAGAGAGAGGTTCCTAAGCCACCTTATGAACATGATGTGTAGAGAGAGAGGTTCCTAAACCACCTTATGAACATGATGTGTCGAGAGAGAGGTTCCTAAACCACCTTATGAACATGATGTGTAGAGAGAGAGGTTCCTAAACCACCTTATGAACATGATGTGTTGAGAGAGAGGTTCCTAAGCCACCTTATGAACATGATGTGTAGAGAGAGAGGTTCCTAAACCACCTTATGAACATGATGTGTAGAGAGAGAGGTTCCTAAACCACCTTATGAACATGATGTGTAGAGAGAGAGGTTCCTAAACCACCTTATGAACATGATGTGTCGAGAGAGAGGTTCCTAAACCACCTTATGAACATGATGTGTAGAGAGAGAGGTTCCTAAACCACCTTATGAACATGATGTGTCGAGAGAGAGGTTCCTAAGCCACCTCATGAATATGATGTGTAGAGAGAGAGGTTCCTAAGCCACCTTATGAACATGATGTGTAGAGAGAGGTTCCTAAGCCACCTTATGAACATGATGTGTAGAGAGAGAGGTTCCTAAACCACCTTATGAACATGATGTGTAGAGAGAGAGGTTCCTAAGCCACCTTATGAACATGATGTGTAGAGAGAGAGGTTCCTAAACCACCTTATGAACATGATGTGTAGAGAGAGAGGTTCCTAAACCACCTTATGAACATGATGTGTCGAGAGAGAGGTTCCTAAGCCACCTTATGAACATGATGTGTAGAGAGAGAGGTTCCTAAACCACCTTATGAACATGATGTGTAGAGAGAGAGGTTCCTAAGCCACCTTATGAACATGATGTGTAGAGAGAGAGGTTCCTAAACCACCTTATGAACATGATGTGTAGAGAGAGAGGTTCCTAAGCCACCTTATGAACATGATGTGTAGAGAGAGAGGTTCCTAAACCACCGTATGAACATGATATGTAGAGAGAGGTTCCTAAACCACCTTATGAACATGATGTGTCGAGAGAGAGGTTCCTAAACCACCTTATGAACATGATGTGTAGAGAGAGAGGTTCCTAAACCACCTTATGAACATGATGTGTAGAGAGAGAGGTTCCTAAGCCACCTTATGAACATGATGTGTAGAGAGAGAGGTTCCTAAGCCACCTTATGAACATGATGTGTAGAGAGAGAGGTTCCTAAACCACCTTATGAACATGATGTGTAGAGAGAGAGGTTCCTAAACCACCTTATGAACATGATGTGTAGAGAGAGAGGTTCCTAAGCCACCTTATGAACATGATGTGTAGAGAGAGAGGTTCCTAAACCACCTTATGAACATGATGTGTAGAGAGAGAGGTTCCTAAACCACCTTATGAACATGATGTGTAGAGAGAGAGGTTCCTAAACCACATTATGAACATGATGTGTCGAGAGAGAGGTTCCTAAGCCACCTTATGAACATGATGTGTAGAGAGAGAGGTTCCTAAACCACCTTATGAACATGATGTGTAGAGAGAGAGGTTCCTAAGCCACCTTATGAACATGATGTGTCGAGAGAGAGGTTCCTAAACCACCTTATGAACATGATGTGTAGAGAGAGAGGTTCCTAAACCACCTTATGAACATGATGTGTAGAGAGAGAGGTTCCTAAGCCACCTTATGAACATGATGTGTAGAGAGAGAGGTTCCTAAACCACCTTATGAACATGATGTGTCGAGAGAGAGGTTCCTAAACCACCTTATGAACATGATGTGTAGAGAGAGAGGTTCCTAAACCACCTTATGAACATGATGTGTAGAGAGAGAGGTTCCTAAACCACCTTATGAACATAGAGAGAGAGGTTCCTAAACCACCTTATGAACATGATGTGTAGAGAGAGAGGTTCCTAAACCACCTTATGAACATGATGTGTAGAGAGAGAGGTTCCTAAACCACCTTATGAACATGATGTGTAGAGAGAGAGGTTCCTAAACCACCTTATGAACATGATGTGTAGAGAGAGAGGTTCCTAAACCACCTTATGAACATGATGTGTAGAGAGAGAGGTTCCTAAACCACCTTATGAACATGATGTGTAGAGAGAGAGGTTCCTAAACCACCTTATGAACATGATGTGTAGAGAGAGAGGTTCCTAAACCACCTCATGAACATGATGTGTAGAGAGAGAGGTTCCTAAACCACCTCATGAACATGATGTGTAGAGAGAGAGGTTCCTAAACCACCTTATGAACATGATGTGTAGAGAGAGAGGTTCCTAAACCACCTTATGAACATGATGTGTAGAGAGAGAGGTTCCTAAACCACCTTATGAACATGATGTGTAGAGAGAGAGGTTCCTAAGCCACCTTATGAACATGATGTGTAGAGAGAGAGGTTCCTAAACCACCTTATGAACATGATGTGTCGAGAGAGAGGTTCCTAAACCACCTTATGAACATGATGTGTAGAGAGAGAGAGGTTCCTAAACCACCTTATGAACATGATGTGTAGAGAGAGAGGTTCCTAAACCACCTTATGAACATGATGTGTAGAGAGAGGTTCCTAAACCACCTTATGAACATTGTTGTGAAGGGCCAGATTAAACCGAATATATATATTTATTTATATATATATATTTAATTGTATTTGTATATTCTCTAATATTCCCTGATATCCCTTGTATATTCCTTGTACAATATGCATTGAATATCCATTCTAGCCTACTGAACATCCCATAATAGTCTCCATTCTACTATTGGTCGAGACCTTGGTGCCAGGCTGCCATACCCCTCAGACCCAGTTCAAACGTACCGCTCCACATGTACGAACAAGTCCTAGTTCCGCGTAGGAATCTGGCTACCGCACCACTAATGGGACTATTTGTTCATAGTGCGTATATATACTGCGCTACTAAAGTAGGACTTTCTTTTCAGTCCAGTTTCTTACCCTCCAATAGAGTCACAGACGTAAAGCCTCCCCGCGACGCCACGTGTGGGAGTAAGGCCAAGTTCGCCTACCATCGGTATTGAGACATCGTGTATATTAATATTTGAATAGTCATATTTGGCACTATATCGTCGAGTTGGACGTAGTCTATTAAGCTAATAATAGTCTGTTAATATATAGTGCTTCGTGCGGTGAGAATACTACCGTAGTCAGTACCCCATCGTTTCGGGCAGAGAACTGGCTGCTTACCCAGGGTGGTTGACCCCATGTGAAGCTGCACCCGAGGAGCCCCAGAGCCGACGAGCGAGTGGACCTGTATACCGGATTATTCTACCGACGACAGCCCGCCTTCCCAGGCACGGATTATGCTTTGTATACTTTGATTATTCCATGGATAAAGACCCCCGACACTGCCGTGTGTTGGAACCCCCCCCCCTGGAGAGGACGCAAGGTGAGGAGACGCTCTGCAAGACGAGGTCGCTTCACGTCTCTCCCCCGTGGACCGGAGAGAGCCGGCCCACAAAGAGTCCACCTGCTTTCATCTGTGGTCTTAGGATCGCCGGCGCATTGAACGGCACTACAGTGGGTTCACCTGGGATACCCTTGGCCGGACGAGGCAGCCGGATTCTACCCCCCCCCCCCCCCTCCTACTCCTGTCGGCTTACAAGCGACCGGATTAACCCCCTCTAGTGTATCTGGTGTATAATCATTAAAGTATCATTGCTGTTATTCCTTAACTATTCCAGGTCGTATATTTACCACCTGCGCCTTCAGAGATTGGACATTCTCTATTGATATACCGACGAATACTCTTTGCCATAAAAGTGCATACTATTTCAATTCATAAATGTAATTAAGTGATTAAGTGCTTGTTCTACACACCATCGCTGTGTAGAAATAAAGACCTGTTTCGACTTCGTACATTTGTGTTGGATCCGTTTCATCTACGTGAGAGTGTTTATGATAATATATTTATGCCGTGTACTGGGTGGCCGAATATTAAGTACAAAGGTAGTGGTAGTAAGTATCATATCTAGTAATACAGTCAGGGAATTGTACCCCTCAGTTACAATTGGTCCTTCGAGCCGGATGGTAATTAGTGTAATATTAATATAGTGTTATTAATATTAAAATGGCCTATGATGAACACTCCACGAAACGATCCTCCTAACCAACGCCCGCAGCGCGAACGACGGCTCCCTCAGTACTTAGAGGCTTACGCTGTCAGTCAACAACCTAGTCTTCTACTAACAGTAAACGCGGTAAAACTAGAAAGTAAAAGTATGTCTAACCCCAACGCCCAGACTACCCCGACCATAGAGGCCCCTACGGGCTCTAATGTAACTGACCAAGTTCACGGTGGGGACCAGTGGGAACCAGACATGACTTCACACCCCGCCAGTACTGAAGAAGTAGTCCCCGATGAGTCCCGGGAGGAATACAACGCTACCGAGAGAGAACTCGGCACGGAAGAAGACGGGGAGAGCACCGTGGAGATAGAACTCCAAGGCAAGGAGTACCCCGAGGGAAGGCTCCCCTATACAACCGCCTTCTCCCAGCGAGGCAGAGAGGACCCTACAGCAGGCCTTCCTCATCAGCCTGAACGCCGCTGCTGAACGCGACCGACTGCAGATCCAGCAGCGAAGCGAACACGAGCAGATACGTCTAGAAATAAGACGCATTCAGATGGAAGAGAATGTGGCCCGAGAACGAGCCGGTGCTCAACGGGACGCAGCGCGCGACAGACAGCAGTCGCAACTAATAGAACAGCTGATCAGACGGACAACACCCTCTCCCTCCGCCAGAGGCTCCAGGAACTCGTCTAGACACACCTCCAGGGCGGCATCCCCTAGCCGAGTAAACAACCCTGAACTTGACCAACAGACGAGGTCTATACCCCCCACAGACCACCTCCCCCCACCGGTCCAAGCGAGACCTAGCAACCGGGAAGGAGCAGCATATCCTGTGGAGAGGCTAAACCAGAGACTACAAGCACTGGAGGACCTAACTGAAGACGAAGAGGAAGAGGAGGAGAACCACGCCCGAAGACAGCACAGTACTCTACCGGACCAGGAGGCCCGGTACAGCCCAGGCTATACTCCCGCGGAGCTGCGCTACAGACCCCCGACTCTATACCCGGGTGAGCACGACGCACGACCCGCACCGAGGAACAGCACCTGGACAAGCGGGCCATGGTACACTGCCGGTACCAGCCCATACCAAGGAGCGGGAGGAGACTCGCCTAGGAGGCCTCTCCCCCAACGCTCGCCGATGTATCCACAGTCAGCGTCATACATTGGCACGCCTATGGTACCCGACTTCACCCAAGAGAACCGGGCCCAGTATACAGAACTCCGCATGTGTCTGGAGACCATGTTGGTGGATGTATTGGATGAACGCCACAAATACGCCATCCTACTGAAGCACTTAAAGGTGCCCCGCGCACATAATATAGCGCTCGCCTACGCGACTTCCACCACCCCATACACAGCAGCGCTGGTAGCATTGGACCAGAGGTATGGGCGCATATGGGATTACGTGATCCAGGAGATCCGACACATCGACCGCTTACCCCCAGCAATAGACAATCGAGCACTGGACGACCTGTCCATCAGAGTGCAGTCCCTGGTAGGGATGTTGGGAGCGCAAAGAGAGAAGGGGAGGCATGAACTTTACGCCAACTCAAATGTGGAAAGGATCCTGGAGAAGCTGCCGCCCGCTCGTCAGGAGCGCTTTAGGCGGCAGAGGGACCACAGAGACCCGAATGGCCCCGAACCGAACCTCCTCGATCTAGCAGACTTCCTGGCGAGAGAAGTCAGCAGCCTACGGCTAGATACATTCGGACGGAGCACCCCTGGCTCCAGAGAAGGAACCAGACGACTAAATGATGGAAGAAGATCGGTGACTGTGATGCACCAATCGGAGTCAGTACCGAGCAGCAGGAGCCACAGTACCCCCTCCAGAACGGAGAAGTGGAAGATAGTGTGCCCCTACTGTGAGAAAGAACACTGGCTAGCGCAATGTGACTCCTTCCCCAAGCTGAACGCGGAGGAAGCAGGTCAATGGATAAAGTCCAACAAGCGCTGTTTTCGCTGTGCGCGCTCACACATGGCAGCCGAATGCCGCTTAAAGAAAAGGTGCACCAAGTGCGATGGAGCCCATCTGGACATACTTCACGACAGTAACAGACGGCGCCCTACACCTGCACCATCCAGCCGCAAAGCGAGCGTCATGTACATCGATCCCGCCAGCAGCAGTGGAGCCCGAGTACTCCTAAAAGTAGTGCGTGTGACACTAAGCTACCAGAATAAAGTCCTGGACACTTACGCCGTCCTCGATGACGGGTCAGAGAAGACCCTGCTGCTCGCCTCCGCTGCGGCCCAGCTAGGGCTGCGGGGAAGCGAAACCCAAATGACAATTCGGACAATAAGACGAGATTTGAAGACGATAAAGGGCGAGAATGTCTCATTCTCTATCGCAGCAAGCGGCCAGCCTGAGCGACGGTACCAGATTGCAGACGCTTTCACCAGCCAAGAAATAGGACTGTCGCGGTACACATACCCCGTCGCCAAGCTGATGGAGAAATATGCACATCTGCGCAAGTTACCGATCCCGCTCATAGACAATGCTATGCCGACCCTGTTGATAGGCTCCGACCATGCAGACCTCATTGTCCCGATAGACCGGGTTCATACCGGACCCCGAGGCTGTCCTGCAGCAGTCGAGACCCGTTTGGGATGGACTCTCCAAGGCCCGCTCGCCAAATCTCTCAACCGAAGTACAGCCACTAGATGTCTCCACTCCCGAGTAACAGAGGGAGAAACCGCACTCCTGCAACACATAGAGCGGCAATGGACCTTGGAACAAATGCCCTTTAAGAACGGAAAGAAAGACATTCGCTCTAAAGATGACATTTACGCCATTCACCTCCTCGAGACAGGGACCAAGAGAGTCCCGGTCAACGGCGTGTTGAGATACGCCACGCCACTCCTGCGGCGAGAAGGAATGCCTACTTTCCACGCCAAGACAGACGCCACAGAACGGTACCTGCTGAACACGGAGCGGCGCTTAGCCAAGAACCCCGCCCAAGAGAGTGTATACCGCGCTGAGATTGAGAAGCTCATCACAGCGGGACACGTCACAAAGATGGACATTAAAGAGGCTGACCAGACCACTGAATCGTGGTACGTGCCCCACCACAAGGTCCATCACAACGGTAAAGACCACATAGTATTTAACTGCAGCTACCAGATCGGATCCCAAAATCTGAATAAAGAGTTACTGCCCGGTCCCACACTCGGCCCCTCCCTACTCGGCGTTCTACTCCGCTTCCGCCAGGAAAAGGTGGCCATCAGCGGGGACATTAAAGGAATGTTCCTGCAGGTGAGATTAGTAGAGGCGGACAAGCCCCTGTTACGGTTCCTATGGAGAGAGAAGCCAGGAGATGAGCACCCAGCCATCTACCAATGGGAAGTCCTCCCCTTCGGAACGACGTGCAGCCCCTGCTGTGCGACATTTGCACTACAGAAACATGTAGCAGAGGACCCAGCAGCGGACGAAGAGGTCCGACACAGCGTAAAGAACAGCTTCTACGTAGACAACTGTCTACAAAGCCTTTCAACCCAGGAAGAAGCCGAGGCTCTCCTGATTAAACTCCGCGCCTCATTGATCAAAGGCGGCTTTGATCTCAGGCAGTGGGCCAGCAGCGATCCGCAAGTACTGCGCAGCCTCTCCTCCGAGGACAAGGCAGCCAGCAGCGAGACCTGGATGGCTACAATCCCGGGAGAAGCCCAGGAGATGACCCTGGGATTGGTGTGGCGATTCAAAACAGATTCGCTTCACTACAGACACAAGCCCCTGACTACGGAGCAGGGAAGGCCGGCGGCGGCGCCGACCACCAGACGGAGTGTGTACACAACACTCGCCCGACAATATGACCCGCTAGGATGTATTCTACCGTACACCACCAGGGCAAAAATGATTGTACGAGCATTGTGGGACAAGGACCAGGGCTGGGACGACCCCATTCCCGCACACCTTGCATCCACCTGGAGAGAGTGGGAGATGGAGCTCCACTCACTCCCAGGCGTTAATATGCGCCGAAGCTACTTCCCACCCACGGTGAGGCCAGAGACATGTAAAATGGACTTACACGTCTTCAGTGACGCCTCAGAGGTCGCATACGGATCAGTAGCCTACTTGCGGGCCCAAGACCAGGGGGGAGAGATCTACACAGCATTTGTCCTCGCCCGCTCGAGAATAGCCCCACGCAAGCAACAATCTATCCCACGTCTAGAGCTCTGCGCAGCCCTAGCCGGAGCGCACCTAGCCACGCTCATCCAACGTGAGCTCACCATACCGGTGTCTAGAACAATCCTGTGGTCAGATTCCACGACGGTACTCGCCTGGATCAAATCGGACTCATGCAAGTACAAAGTCTTCGTGGGAGTCAGAGTCACCGAGATTCAAGACTTAACCGAAGAGTTAACCGGAGAAACAGAGTGGCGCTACGTTGATACAAAACAGAACCCAGCTGACGTCATCACCCGGGGGATGCCCCTGGATGACCTCACCCGTCGCAATGTCTACAGTGACGTGGCGGATATCGACCCAGTTACCCCCAACACACTCCTGATGGGGCGGCTAGATCCTGCATTACCCCAGACAATGTACCGGCCTGAAGAAGCGAACGGCCGACGAATGTGGAGGTACAGCCAAGTATTAGCCGACAAGTTTTGGAACAGTTTCCTACTGCACTACCTACCGTCTCTACAGACCCGCCAGAAGTGGGTAAAGGAGAGAGACAATTTGACAGAAGGAACAGTCGTCATGATTATTGATCAATCACTGCCCAGAGCTATGTGGCCGGCCGGCCGCGTAAGTAAAGTGATCACCGGTGCCGACGGCAAGGTCCGAGCAGCTGAAGTGCTCGTCCAGGGTCGCACTTACACCCGTCCCGTGGCGAGGCTCATAGAACTGCCCCGACTCCCAGACACAATCGATGATGACCATGACCCTACAACCCTATGACTTTGTGAAGTTGACTGACCCCTACAGCAAACCCTTATGTGTAAATAGACAACGCGATTAATCTGTCTCTGTTTAACTGATTAGGTCTGGGACCTATTCAGGGGGTGGCTGTTGTGAAGGGCCAGATTAAACCGAATATATATATTTATTTATATATATATATTTAATTGTATTTGTATATTCTCTAATATTCCCTGATATCCCTTGTATATTCCTTGTACAATATGCATTGAATATCCATTCTAGCCTACTGAACATCCCATAATAGTCTCCATTCTACTATTGGTCGAGACCTTGGTGCCAGGCTGCCATACCCCTCAGACCCAGTTCAAACGTACCGCTCCACATGTACGAACAAGTCCTAGTTCCGCGTAGGAATCTGGCTACCGCACCACTAATGGGACTATTTGTTCATAGTGCGTATATATACTGCGCTACTAAAGTAGGACTTTCTTTTCAGTCCAGTTTCTTACCCTCCAATAGAGTCACAGACGTAAAGCCTCCCCGCGACGCCACGTGTGGGAGTAAGGCCAAGTTCGCCTACCATCGGTATTGAGACATTGTGTATATTAATATTTGAATAGTCATATTTGGCACTATATCGTCGAGTTGGACGTAGTCTATTAAGCTAATAATAGTCTGTTAATATATAGTGCTTCGTGCGGTGAGAATACTACCGTAGTCAGTACCCCATCGTTTCGGGCAGAGAACTGGCTGCTTACCCAGGGTGGTTGACCCCATGTGAAGCTGCACCCGAGGAGCCCCAGAGCCGACGAGCGAGTGGACCTGTATACCGGATTATTCTACCGACGACAGCCCGCCTTCCCAGGCACGGATTATGCTTTGTATACTTTGATTATTCCATGGATAAAGACCCCCGACACTGCCGTGTGTTGGAACCCCCCCCCCTGGAGAGGACGCAAGGTGAGGAGACGCTCTGCAAGACGAGGTCGCTTCACGTCTGTCCCCCGTGGACCGGAGAGAGCCGGCCCACAAAGAGTCCACCTGCTTTCATCTGTGGTCCAAGGATCGCCGGCGCATTGAACGGCACTACAGTGGGTTCACCTGGGATACCCTTGGCCGGACGAGGCAGCCGGATTCTACCCCCCCCCCCCCTCCTACTCCTGTCGGCTTACAAGCGACCGGATTAACCCCCTCTAGTGTATCTAGTGTATAATCATTAAAGTATCATTGCTGTTATTCCTTAACTATTCCAGGTCGTATATTTACCACCTGCGCCTTCAGAGATTGGACATTCTCTATTGATATACCGACGAATACTCTTTGCCATAAAAGTGCATACTATTTCAATTCATAAATGTAATTAAGTGATTAAGTGCTTGTTCTACACACCATCGCTGTGTAGAAATAAAGACCTGTTTCGACTTCGTACATTTGTGTTGGATCCGTTTCATCTACGTGAGAGTGTTTATGATAATATATTTATGCCGTGTACTGGGTGGCCGAATATTAAGTACAAAGGTAGTGGTAGTAAGTATCATATCTAGTAATACAGTCAGGGAATTGTACCCCTCAGTTACAAACATGATGTGTAGAGAGAGGTTCCTAAACCACCTTATGAACATGATGTGTAGAGAGAGAGGTTCCTAAGCCACCTTATGAACATGATGTGTAGAGAGAGAGGTTCCTAAACCACCTTATGAACATGATGTGTAGAGAGAGAGGTTCCTAAACCACCTTATGAACATGATGTGTAGAGAGAGAGGTTCCTAAACCACCTTATGAACATGATGTGTAGAGAGAGAGGTTCCTAAACCACCTCATGAACATGATGTGTAGAGAGAGGTTCCTAAACCACCTTATGAACATGATGTGTAGAGAGAGAGGTTCCTAAACCACCGTATGAACATGATGTGTAGAGAGAGAGGTTCCTAAACCACCTTATGAACATGATGTGTAGAGAGAGAGGTTCCTAAACCACCTTATGAACATGATGTGTCGAGAGAGGTTCCTAAACCACCTTATGAACATGATGTGTAGAGAGAGAGGTTCCTAAGCCACCTTATGAACATGATGTGTAGAGAGAGAGGTTCCTAAACCACCTTATGAACATGATGTGTAGAGAGAGAGGTTCCTAAACCACCTTATGAACATGATGTGTAGAGAGAGAGGTTCCTAAACCACCTTATGAACATGATGTGTAGAGAGAGAGGTTCCTAAACCACCTTATGAACATGATGTGTAGAGAGAGAGGTTCCTAAACCACCTTATGAACATGATGTGTAGAGAGAGAGGTTCCTAAGCCACCTTATGAACATGATGTGTAGAGAGAGAGGTTCCTAAACCACCTTATGAACATGATGTGTAGAGAGAGAGGTTCCTAAGCCACCTTATGAACATGATGTGTAGAGAGAGAGGTTCCTAAACCACCTTATGAACATGATGTGTAGAGAGAGAGGTTCCTAAACCACCTTATGAACATGATGTGTAGAGAGAGAGGTTCCTAAACCACCTTATGAACATGATGTGTAGAGAGAGAGGTTCCTAAACCACCTTATGAACATGATGTGTAGAGAGAGAGGTTCCTAAACTACCTTATGAACATGATGTGTAGAGAGAGAGGTTCCTAAACCACCTTATGAACATGATGTGTAGAGAGAGAGGTTCCTAAACCACCTTATGAACATGATGTGTAGAGAGAGAGGTTCCTAAGCCACCTTATGAACATGATGTGTAGAGAGAGAGGTTCCTAAGCCACCTTATGAACATGATGTGTAGAGAGAGAGGTTCCTAAACCACCTTATGAACATGATGTGTAGAGAGAGAGGTTCCTAAACCACCTTATGAACATGATGTGTAGAGAGAGAGGTTCCTAAACCACCTTATGAACATGATGTGTAGAGAGAGAGGTTCCTAAACCACCTTATGAACATGATGTGTAGAGAGAGAGGTTCCTAAGCCACCTTATGAACATGATGTGTAGAGAGAGGTTCCTAAACCACCTTATGAACATGATGTGTAGAGAGAGAGGTTCCTAAACCACCTCATGAACATGATGTGTTGAGAGAGAGGTTCCTAAACCACCTTATGAACATGATGTGTAGAGAGAGGTTCCTAAGCCACCTTATGAACATGATGTGTAGAGAGAGAGGTTCCTAAGCCACCTTATGAACATGATGTGTAGAGAGAGAGGTTCCTAAACCACCTCATGAACATGATGTGTAGAGAGAGAGGTTCCTAAACCACCTTATGAACATGATGTGTAGAGAGAGAGGTTCCTAAACCACCTTATGAACATGATGTGTAGAGAGAGAGGTTCCTAAACCACCTTATGAACATGATGTGAAGAGAGAGAGGTTCCTAAACCACCTTATGAACATGATGTGTAGAGAGAGAGGTTCCTAAACCACCTTATGAACATGATGTGTAGAGAGAGAGGTTCCTAAACCACCTTATGAACATGATGTGTAGAGAGAGAGGTTCCTAAACCACCTTATGAACATGATGTGTAGAGAGAGAGGTTCCTAAACCACCTTATGAACATGATGTGTAGAGAGAGAGGTTCCTAAGCCACCTTATGAACATGATGTGTAGAGAGAGAGGTTCCTAAACCACCTTATGAACATGATGTGTAGAGAGAGGTTCCTAAACCACCTTATGAACATGATGTGTAGAGAGAGAGGTTCCTAAACCACCTTATGAACATGATGTGTAGAGAGAGAGGTTCCTAAACCACCTTATGAACATGATGTGTAGAGAGAGAGGTTCCTAAACCACCTTATGAACATGATGTGTAGAGAGAGAGGTTCCTAAACCACCTTATGAACATGATGTGTAGAGAGAGGTTCCTAAACCACCTTATGAACATGATGTGTAGAGAGAGAGGTTCCTAAGCCACCTTATGAACATGATGTGTAGAGAGAGAGGTTCCTAAGCCACCTTATGAACATGATGTGTAGAGAGAGAGGTTCCTAAACCACCTTATGAACATGATGTGTAGAGAGAGGTTCCTAAACCACCTTATGAACATGATGTGTAGAGAGAGAGGTTCCTAAGCCACCTTATGAACATGATGTGTAGAGAGAGAGGTTCCTAAGCCACCTTATGAACATGATGTGTAGAGAGAGGTTCCTAAACAACCTTATGAACATGATGTGTAGAGAGAGGTTCCTAAACCACCTTATGAACATGATGTGTAGAGAGAGAGGTTCCTAAACCACCTTATGAACATGATGTGTTGAGAGAGAGGTTCCTAAACCACCTTATGAACATGATGTGTTGAGAGAGAGGTTCCTAAACCACCTTATGAACATGATGTGTAGAGAGAGAGGTTCCTAAACCACCTTATGAACATGATGTGTAGAGAGAGAGGTTCCTAAGCCACCTTATGAACATGATGTGTAGAGAGAGGTTCCTAAACCACCTTATGAACATGATGTGTAGAGAGAGAGGTTCCTAAACCACCTTATGAACATGATGTGTAGAGAGAGAGGTTCCTAAACCACCTTATGAACATGATGTGTAGAGAGAGAGGTTCCTAAACCACCTTATGAACATGATGTGTCGAGAGAGAGGTTCGTAAGCCACCTTATGAACATGATGTGTAGAGAGAGAGGTTCCTAAACCACCTTATGAACATGATGTGTAGAGAGAGAGGTTCCTAAGCCACCTTATGAACATGATGTGTAGAGAGAGAGGTTCCTAAACCACCTTATGAACATGATGTGTAGAGAGAGAGGTTCCTAAACCACCTTATGAACATGATGTGTAGAGAGAGAGAGGTTCCTAAACCACCTTATGAACATGATGTGTAGAGAGAGAGGTTCCTAAACCACCTTATGAACATGATGTGTAGAGAGAGAGGTTCCTAAACCACCTTATGAACATGATGTGTAGAGAGAGAGGTTCCTAAACCACCTTATGAACATGATGTGTAGAGAGAGAGGTTCCTAAGCCACCTTATGAACATGATGTGTAGAGAGAGAGGTTCCTAAGCCACCTTATGAACATGATGTGTAGAGAGAGAGGTTCCTAAGCCACCTTATGAACATGATGTGTAGAGAGAGAGGTTCCTAAGCCACCTTATGAACATGATGTGTAGAGAGAGAGGTTCCTAAGCCACCTTATGAACATGATGTGTAGAGAGAGAGGTTCCTAAACCACCTTATGAACATGATGTGTAGAGAGAGGTTCCTAAACCACCTTATGAACATGATGTGTAGAGAGAGAGGTTCCTAAACCACCTTATGAACATGATGTATAGAGAGAGAGGTTCCTAAGCCACCTTATGAACATGATGTGTAGAGAGAGAGGTTCCTAAGCCACCTTATGAACATGATGTGTAGAGAGAGGTTCCTAAACCACCTTATGAACATGATGTGTAGAGAGAGGTTCCTAAACCACCTTATGAACATGATGTGTAGAGAGAGAGAGGTTCCTAAACCACCTTATGAACATGATGTGTAGTGTGCTGCTTTACTCCCGCAGCTGGGGTGAAGGGATGAACAGGATGCCACTCAGTTGCAAAAAGCTTTTAATTCTTCCTCCAACAGGTTACAAACCTTGAAACAAGACACACATTCAATCATTAACTACCACAATACTACTATCATTCTTAAAACAAATCGCTTACACACATCCACTCACCGGTTCTCAATCGTCTCCCTTCGCTGCTGTCAAATTCCCCGCGACTTCCTGTATACAGTTTCACTGACACCACGTGACGTATCTCGACCAATTACAGCCCACTACTCGCTACATCCCTGGATCACATGTGAAATGACTACATCTCCATTCACAACTTTAATCAAGCATACAGTGCCTCCATACATCCGAAAATGAAAACATAATTACAATCATAGCTCAACTACCACTAAACATTCACATAAATGCACAGCATAAAAAACACCACAAAACATTACTTATTTACACACAGACTAAAGTGCACCTAAACTCCACCACCACAATAGAAAGCTGCACACCTCCCACTTGGTATCCTGGTCTTTAGACCCAAGGAGACCACAACAAATAACCGCTCTCCTTTGGCGGTGGAATCTTCGGATCAACCTTCTCATGGGGTGCTGTTATTGCTCTTCTACAGGTAAGAGCACCACGAGTCTTCGGACGTCTCTGCTGAGGACAATAGAGAGTCTATGATCGCTGCTGATCTTCTCCGGACGCTTGCCCGAGGCCACTGGACAGCTGGGGCACGTTCTCACTTTGACATCACGGACGACCCCATTCACGTCAGGGGCCACCTCCACAACCCGGCCCAGTCTGAACTGACCCCTTAGCGCGTTCTGATCGGCAAGCCAAACAAGATCTCCGACTGCCACATTGCGAGCCTTACTATGCCACTTAGGCCTGATAAACAAGCCTGGTCCAGCAAGCTGGCTCCACCGCTGCCAGAACTTGTTTACTTCAGTCTGGACTGCTCTCAATCTCACAAATGGGTAGCCCTGGAACTCGTAGCTCCGTGAGTCCCCTGTGGGTCCAGCCCTCCCCAGTAGCAGGGTGTTGGGGGTGATCACCTCTACCGCGTCATCTTGGACCTGGAGTCTGGCGCCGATCGGTCTCTCATTCGATAAGTTGGCTGCCATGTAGAGCATAGTTTGGAACTCTAGTCCTGTGAGGTCCCCGCCACCTCCCACATTACTCAGCGCTTGCTTGAGAATGCGGACTGCTGCTTCCGCCGCACCATTCCTGTGAGGTGAGTCGGCTGGGTGGAACACCCAGATCCACTCGGTTCCTTGTCTGGCAGCCTTTCCCCTTACTTCATCCTTGTCGAGACTTTCTAGGAAAACATAGAGTTCCTTCAGTGCAGGCCGAGCTCCAACAAAGTTTGTGCCCCGGTCTGACCAGATTTTCTTCGGGTGTCCTCTGAGCGCTGTGAATCTCTGGTAAGTGCCCATGAAGCTCTCTGTGGACAGTCCCTCCACCATATCGGCGTGCATAGCTCTAGAAGCCATACAAGAGAACACCACACCCCAGACTTTCATCCTAGACCTCTTCTTTACCACATCCCTGACCATGTATGGGCCAAACAGATCCAGAGTTGTAAACTCAAATGGGGCAGCCGGCTCAGTCCGCTCAGAGGGAAGGTCAGCCATAACCTGCTGGCACATCTTTGCTCTGGTCTTCCGGCAGGAGACGCAACAGTCCCCAACCTTCCTAGCCTGAACCACCCAAGCCTTCCTCCTCATCCGCAACATAGTACCAGCGACTCCCTCATGGTTGGTTTCATGAGACTCTCGCGCCACGAGGGTGCTGACCCAAGCTCTATAGGGAACCAGAGGCACTCCTGACTCCCCCGCTGCCCGGGCCCTTCCAAAGCACATCAGAAGCCCTGACACCTCCTCCCTGACTACCACGAGCCTGTTCAGTGTTGACTCAGGGAATGCTACCCCTTTTTGAGCTGCCAAACAAAGTTCTCGGAAAGCGGCCCCAAGCTCCCATGCGTCGAGGACAGGCTTGCCCTCTTTCTCTTTTGAGTGCTTGGCCTCCCACTCTGCTCTCTCTATGGCTCTTCCTCGGATTAGCCACTTGTTCACCGCTCGGCGGACCCAGCTGATCACTCCACAGAGCTTGGTCAAGCTGCTGAACTTCTCAGGTTTGACGAGATTGACGATGGCTGCCCCCCAGAGCTTTTCCTCGCTTCCGGACTCGCTAGAGGGCTCTTTTTCTCCTTTCTTAGAGAGCCCGGGAGCCTTGTCCGCCTCGTTCGGAGATTTCTCGGACGAACTTGACGCCTTTTTCAGCTGGGCTCGAGTAAGAACCGCTGTGAACGCCCTCCTCTGGAGCCTACACACAGCCTCTCTGGT
Organism: Notolepis coatsorum; assembly: GCF_963971535.1. Taxonomy (NCBI): domain Eukaryota; kingdom Metazoa; phylum Chordata; class Actinopteri; order Aulopiformes; family Paralepididae; genus Notolepis; species Notolepis coatsorum. The sequence goes on from NC_140174.1 coordinate 108,616,258, forward strand.
GTTAGCCGCTACCTCTGCCGCGGACTTCATGGGCCACTCTTCCACAGGCCTTATTAGAAACTCTGGTCCCTTTTGCCACTTGGAACCTTCATCCAGGTCTTCCGGGGGACATCCTCGAGTGACAAGGTCAGCGACATTCAGATCCCCTGGGATCCACCACCAGTCGGCTACTGGCCCTGCCTTCTGAATCTCCCCAACCCTGTTCGCAAAGAACGTCTGATACCCGTAACTCTCCCTCTGAATTGCTCCCAGTATAGTTTGGCTGTCTACAAAGTGAAACCACTTCTCTACCTCCAGACGGCCTTGCCTCTCCCAGAACCCTTTCAATCTGGCTGCAAAGACTGCACCACAGATCTCTGCTTTGATTACATCACCCTTCTGGTCAAGGGGTGTCAGCTTGGCCTTCGACTCGACGAGACGAGTGTCCACCCCTGCTGATGTCTCCCACCTCAGATACAGGACAGCTCCGAAAGCATCATCACTTCCATCAGAAAATGTCACACCCCACGGCCTCCCTCTCCATCCGGAAGGAGTGAGGCTTCTCTCAAAACCAACTTGACGAAGTCGACTGTACTCCTCAAAGAGCTTGATAGCTTCTGTTCGGAGGTCTGCTGGAAGAGGATGGTCCCACGTGTCTTTCTTCGAGCCCCCTCCCCCAGCCACCTGGAAAGCTCTCCTCACCAGAATGGCCCCTTTCTCTTTGACCGGGGTAGCAAGCCCGATAGGGTCATAGAGCCCTGCCACCTGACTCAGGAGCTCCCTTCTGGTCAGAGGATCTGGCGTCTGCTCTCTGACCTCCCCCTCAAGAAGGTCAACCCCTGTCCTCATCTTCTGCTTTCTTTTGGAGAAATTTATCGAGACCATCAGGAAGAGCCTGTCACTATCAACATAGTAGCCAACGCCGAGGGCCTTGTTGTCTTCCTGCCCTAGCTGGTTGGGCAACACCAGGGTTTGGAGCGCCATATTCGGAGTCTCAATAGATTGCTTGGGCTGACTTCTTTCACGCCTCCCACTTTGACCGGACCGAACCCATGGCTTGAGAGAAAAGCCTCCAGCGGTGAGGATCTCTTCCACTCCTCTCGTGATCTTGTCCAGCTTCCCTCGGTCATTGTGGGATGTGAGGATATCGTCCACATAGCTGTCCTCCTCAAGGACCCTCCTCTCCTCATCCATATGAGAGAACTTGGGAAGCCTCGCCGTTTCCCTCATAGCCAGCTGTGCTATGCACCCAGCTGGCCTGTCTCCGATGTTGACCCGAGTGATGGCGAAATCTTTGATCTCTTCCTCTGGTGAGTCCCTCCAGAGGAACCGATGAAGGTGGACCTCTCTTTCATTTAACCACACAGAATTATACATCTTTCTAATATCTCCTATGGCCGCATGCTCTCCTGTCCTGAACCTGAGCAGGACCGCCCGGATGGGATTTAGAACATCTGGACCCTTCAGCAGAATGCTGTTCATACTTGTCCCTTTGAACTCCTGGCTGCTGTTCCAGACAAGGCGCACTGGCGTAGTGACAGAATGTGGGTTTGGTGCGATTAGATGACTCACGTACCAAACAGGCCCTCTCCAACTGCTGATCATGTTCTTCTCCAACTCGATGGCTGCTCCTCTTTCCACCATCTCATGAACTTGTGCTGTATACGCCGTTCTCCATAATGGGTCCTTCATGAGGCGCTTTTCGGTCCTCAGGAACGTCGCTTCCACCACCTTCCTGTTGTATGGAAGCGAAACAGGATCTTCTGTCCAGGGGTATCCTGCATCCCAGTGAGGTGAGTTGCTATGGTTGTCAGTGGTCACATAGGACAGACCTTCTTTGATCTTTTCTAGTTCCCTTTCTTCTACTAGAGTCATCTCCTTTCCCCCTGGCTGGCAAGTCCCGCACCGACATCCCCCGCACTTTGGCTCGCAGGCGGCTCCGATGCTATCCCACCTCCACCATTCAAGAACTTCTTTGCTGGTCGTGGCTGTGTTTCTGACCTCCTTACTTTCTTGCTCCGGGCCCTGAGCCCCTTTTCTGGTGTTTACCAGCTCACAGGAGATCTCCTCCACCTTGACTGCCTTTGTTCTCATAGAACGTGCAAAATGAGTCCTCGAGTTGTGAATTGACATCTCCATCTCCTCAAACAGATCAGGGTGCGCTCCCCCCACAGTCTTCCCTAGTGGGCCGTCCCACAGCACCAGGTCTCCCACTCTTTTCATCCGCTGTGGAGCAAGCCGACCCTCCCGGTGGCTGATCAAGAGCTCGATCTTCTCTGGCCGGACCAGCTCCTCCGTCTTGACCTCTGGGAAGAACTTTTGAAGCTGCTTTGGGCTAACGACCTTGCCTGCTCGGGCGATTTCATTCAGGCCATAACAGACTATCTGGTGGGGACTCCACATGTCCTCTGAAATGCGCATCCTGACCTTGAGCAGGTACCTTTCAGTCTCGACTCTCACCTTCATTCCTCCAACCCCATGCACGACCAACGTTATTTTCTCCCCTCTCAGTCTGAGTCTTTCGGCAGCTTGGTGGGTTATGTAGTTAGTGTCGGACGCGAGGTCTACCAGGGTCCCAATAGTTTGCCCTCCGTTTGTCGTGACCTCCATGATCATCATAAGCACAGGATGCTCCCTCAGGCCAATCTCTTCAAGGAGACTACCACTCCAAGTGTTTGTACTCATTGACACCGTTGTTTGGTTGGTGAATGCCTTTATAATCTGGTCTGCTGCTTCGGGGGAGATATTAGCAAGCGCCCTCTGTTGTTCATCTGAGAGCGTTCCCGCGTTTGCGCCACTTGTTTCCACCCTTTGCCTTCCCCTTTTCCTCTCATCTCCTCTCTGCCCCCCTTCCGCAGAGCACATGAGGTAGTGGTGGTCGGAGGTCTCTCCCTTTTGGCAGCACCTTTTCCTGCAGAGGAACCTGTCGCTGCATTCTCCATCCTCATGATGGGATGCCAAACATCTCTGGCAGGCTTCATTCTTTTCGACAATGTCTCTCTTCTCAGCCAGACTGAGCGCTTTGAACTTTTTACAGAAGAAAATCCTGCCTCCGTGTTTCTCATCCCCACACACGCTGCATTCTTCTCCAGCCACACCCTTTCCTGTGGCCCTTGTGAACGCCTTCCACTCTGGCTTGCTTGGCTTCTCGAATACCTCCGAGGGTCTTAGCTGCACCAATGCCTCAAGGACTACTTCTTCGTTTTTTAGAAATTTTAGGAGAGCGTCAAAGTGGCCTTCAGGGGTGACATTATTCACAGGTGCAGCTTTGAAGGTGAGCCAGCTCCTCAGCTCACATTCAGGCAGCTTGCTCTCAATAGATTTGATAATAAGTGGATTCTTTATAGCATCAATGCTCCCCAAGTCTGTCAGGTCAGTAAGGGCCTTCTCAACAGCTTGGATGAGCTCTATTGTTTTCCTCGGCTGGTTACCTTTTGCCACCGGCAACTTCTCCAACTCTTCAATTATTTGAATAGCGATGGTGGTCTTATTCCCGAACCGGTTTTCAAGGACCCTAAACATGTCATGAGCTGTGTCGTAGCTTGAGAGCCTAACGCCACTGACGACTCTCTCCTCCACACTGTCTAGGAGCTGGAATTTCTTCACTTCGGCTGACCCAGATGGATCTCCCTGTCGCTGGAGGTTTTCCCAGTCTCTTTGCCAACGGTGAAAGTCTCGCATGCAACCGTTGAATTTTGGTAGTTTTATTGGCTGGAGCCGAACTCTTGGTGAGGCTGATGTTTGCGAGCCTCCTGCTCCCAGGTTCGCCAGGCTAGCACTCTGTGCTTCCTCCCATGCTTTCCGCTGCCCCTTGGCCAGCTCGGCACGCTCTTCTGCGGCGGCCTCTGCCATTTCCAACTGAATCCCAGCTGCCTTTTCTCTGGCCTCTGCGGCCCTCTCCTCAGACCCAGCGCTAACTTCGGCTGCCTTAAGCCTGGTCTCGGCGGCTCTTCTTTCAGCCTCAGCGCCTCCCTTTTCAGCTTCTGCGATGTCAGAGGTGGCCTTTTGCCTGATTTCAATGGCTCTATCAGCCTGCTCTTTCTGGACCCTGCCGAAATCAACTACCCACCTTTGCCAGAGGTCAATTCTCTTGTCCTCCAGCACTTGCAGCTTCTTACTAACCTCGCACGCAGCGCCTTCAGGGATCCACCCTTCCCAGACAGCTAGCAGACTTCCTGCCTTGGTGATGAGAGATTCCACGAGTGTGACTTGTTCTTTACCATTTTCATAGGTGATTGTTTCCAGGTTAACTTCTCCCGCACCTTCATAGCTTCTTTCTGCCCGTCCAATGGCTGCTTTTAGCTCGGTCTCTGCATATTTTGACCAAAGGTTGGAATGGATTGCCTGCTTCACCTCTTTTAATGTTGTATCACACTCTATGGTTACCCTCTCCAAGTCTGCTTTGGCTTTATCATCCACAGCCTCCATGTCGCCTGCTTCATCAATCAGACAGGCCTCACAAACATAATTAGCTGCATGAAGCCTTTCTGCGTCCTCAGAAAGGGATTTCCACTCACTTTTCAATTCCTCTCGCAGCATAGTTGGCGCCATTCGCAAAACGCTGTTGGCTTTTCTTGTGAAAGCTGCCTTCACTTTGGCCCTCTCTTTCTTTAATTGATCCATTTTTATTTATTTTTATTTATTTATTATTTATTTGACCATAAAATAAATAATTGTAATGATAAATAACCCAATAAAATAATAACCTAATTGAGCGTACCCATAACTCCTTATCTACCTTGTGTCTTCCGCCCTCTCTAGCTGCCTAAACTAGCTCAGAAGCTTCTTCCCTGACTATCCTAACCTAACTAGTCTTCAGCGGCGTTACCAGGCTCACCAGAGGTCCCCCCAGGGATACCGCCCAAAAATGGAAAACAATACAAATAAACAAAGTGGAGTAGGTTTCACCTTCTCCCGCCGGCTTGCTACCCGGGTACACTCAAACTAAGCTAAAGGTCTTGACATTAGAGGGCTACTAAATCATCTATACCTAAATAATATAATTGGCACCATCACAGGGCTAGTAATGAGCTATAGTTTTTTATCTTTAGCTGCCTTCATGTTTGTCCACGTTAGTGTTGGTATGCTATTTGATAGTTACTTTCAGTAGCTTGGCATTACTCCTGATCGCATTTGACGTTAGCACTTACATCTGTCAAACACCGTTTTCATTCATTCACTGATTTAGCTGCGTTGCTTCTTGTATTTAGCATTTGAACCAGGTGAACGTTCCTGCTCGCTGACCCGTATGGCCTGATGCGCGAGTTATTTCATTTACAACGACACAGGAGTACCTCATATCCCTCGGTTGTTTTGTCCTTATCTGACGGCGCGTTCAGCCACTCTTCTGCCGCCGCCCACGGTTTGTAACTGTGCTGCTTTACTCCCGCAGCTGGGGTGAAGGGATGAACAGGATGCCACTCAGTTGCAAAAAGCTTTTAATTCTTCCTCCAACAGGTTACAAACCTTGAAACAAGACACACATTCAATCATTAACTACCACAATACTACTATCATTCTTAAAACAAATCGCTTACACACATCCACTCACCGGTTCTCAATCGTCTCCCTTCGCTGCTGTCAAATTCCCCGCGACTTCCTGTATACAGTTTCACTGACACCACGTGACGTATCTCGACCAATTACAGCCCACTACTCGCTACATCCCTGGATCACATGTGAAATTACTACATCTTCATTCACAACTTTAATCAAGCATACAGTGCCTCCATACATCCGAAAATGAAAACATAATTACAATCATAGCTCAACTACCACTAAACATTCACATAAATGCACAGCATAAAAAACACCACAAAACATTACTTATTTACACACAGACTAAAGTGCACCTAAACTCCACCACCACAATAGAAAGCTGCACATGTAGAGAGAGAGGTTCCTAAACCACCTTATGAACATGATGTGTAGAGAGAGAGGTTCCTAAGCCACCTTATGAACATGATGTGTAGAGAGAGAGGTTCCTAAGCCACCTTATGAACATGATGTGTAGAGAGAGAGGTTCCTAAACCACCTTATGAACATGATGTGTCGAGAGAGAGGTTCCTAAACCACCTTATGAACATGATGTGTAGAGAGAGAGGTTCCTAAACCACCTTATGAACATGATGTGTAGAGAGAGAGGTTCCTAAACCACCTTATGAACATGATGTGTAGAGAGAGAGGTTCCTAAGCCACCTTATGAACATGATGTGTAGAGAGAGGTTCCTAAACCACCTTATGAACATGATGTGTAGAGAGAGAGGTTCCTAAACCACCTTATGAACATGATGTGTAGAGAGAGGTTCCTAAACCACCTTATGAACATGATGTGTAGAGAGAGAGGTTCCTAAACCACCTTATGAACATGATGTGTAGAGAGAGAGGTTCCTAAACCACCTTATGAACATGATGTGTAGAGAGAGAGGTTCCTAAACCACCTTATGAACATGATGTGTAGAGAGAGAGGTTCCTAAGCCACCTTATGAACATGATGTGTAGAGAGAGAGGTTCCTAAACCACCTTATGAACATGATGTGTCGAGAGAGAGGTTCCTAAACCACCTTATGAACATGATGTGTAGAGAGAGAGGTTCCTAAACCACCTTATGAACATGATGTGTCGAGAGAGAGGTTCCTAAACCACCTTATGAACATGATGTGTAGAGAGAGGTTCCTAAACCACCTTATGAACATGATGTGTAGAGAGAGAGGTTCCTAAACCACCTTATGAACATGATGTGTAGAGAGAGAGGTTCCTAAGCCACCTTATGAACATGATGTGTAGAGAGAGAGGTTCCTAAACCACCTTATGAACATGATGTGTAGAGAGAGGTTCCTAAACCACCTTATGAACATGATGTGTAGAGAGAGAGGTTCCTAAACCACCTTATGAACATGATGTGTAGAGAGAGAGGTTCCTAAACCACCTTATGAACATGATGTGTAGAGAGAGAGGTTCCTAAGCCACCTTATGAACATGATGTGTAGAGAGAGGTTCCTAAACCACCTTATGAACATGATGTGTAGAGAGAGGTTCCTAAACCACCTTATGAACATGATGTGTAGAGAGAGGTTCCTAAACCACCTTATGAACATGATGTGTAGAGAGAGAGGTTCCTAAACCACCTTATGAACATGATGTGTAGAGAGAGAGGTTCCTAAACCACCTTATGAACATGATGTGTAGAGAGAGAGGTTCCTAAACCACCTTATGAACATGATGTGTAGAGAGAGAGGTTCCTAAACCACCTTATGAACATGATGTGTAGAGAGAGAGGTTCCTAAACCACCTTATGAACATGATGTGTAGAGAGAGAGGTTCCTAAGCCACCTTATGAACATGATGTGTAGAGAGAGAGGTTCCTAAACCACCTTATGAACATGATGTGTAGAGAGAGAGGTTCCTAAACCACCTTATGAACATGATGTGTAGAGAGAGAGGTTCCTAAACCACCTTATGAACATGATGTGTTGAGAGAGAGGTTCCTAAACCACCTTATGAACATGATGTGTAGAGAGAGAGGTTCCTAAACCACCTTATGAACATGATGTGTAGAGAGAGAGGTTCCTAAACCACCTTATGAACATGATGTGTAGAGAGAGAGGTTCCTAAACCACCTTATGAACATGATGTGTTGAGAGAGAGGTTCCTAAACCACCTTATGAACATGATGTGTAGAGAGAGAGGTTCCTAAACCACCTTATGAACATGATGTGTAGAGAGAGAGGTTCCTAAACCACCTTATGAACATGATGTGTAGAGAGAGAGGTTCCTAAACCACCTTATGAACATGATGTGTAGAGAGAGAGGTTCCTAAACCACCTTATGAACATGATGTGTAGAGAGAGAGGTTCCTAAACCACCTTATGAACATGATGTGTAGAGAGAGGTTCCTAAGCCACCTTATGAACATGATGTGTAGAGAGAGGTTCCTAAACCACCTTATGAACATGATGTGTAGAGAGAGAGGTTCCCAAACCACCTTATGAACATGATGTGTAGAGAGAGAGGTTCCTAAACCACCTTATGAACATGATGTGTAGAGAGAGAGGTTCCTAAACCACCTTATGAACATGATGTGTAGAGAGAGAGGTTCCTAAACCACCTTATGAACATGATGTGTAGAGAGAGAGGTTCCTAAACCACCTTATGAACATGATGTGTAGAGAGAGAGGTTCCTAAACCACCTTATGAACATGATGTGTAGAGAGAGAGGTTCCTAAACCACCTTATGAACATGATGTGTAGAGAGAGAGGTTCCTAAACCACCTTATGAACATGATGTGTAGAGAGAGAGGTTCCTAAACCACCTTATGAACATGATGTGTAGAGAGAGAGGTTCCTAAGCCACCTTATGAACATGATGTGTAGAGAGAGAGGTTCCTAAGCCACCTTATGAACATGATGTGTAGAGAGAGAGGTTCCTAAACCACCTTATGAACATGATGTGTAGAGAGAGAGGTTCCTAAACCACCTTATGAACATGATGTGTTGAGAGAGAGGTTCCTAAACCACCTTATGAACATGATGTGTAGAGAGAGAGGTTCCTAAACCACCTTATGAACATGATGTGTAGAGAGAGAGGTTCCTAAACCACCTCATGAACATGATGTGTAGAGAGAGAGGTTCCTAAACCACCTTATGAACATGATGTGTAGAGAGAGGTTCCTAAGCCACCTTATGAACATGATGTGTAGAGAGAGGTTCCTAAACCACCTTATGAACATGATGTGTAGAGAGAGAGGTTCCTAAACCACCTTATGAACATGATGTGTAGAGAGAGAGGTTCCTAAACCACCTTATGAACATGATGTGTAGAGAGAGAGGTTCCTAAGCCACCTTATGAACATGATGTGTAGAGAGAGAGGTTCCTAAACCACATTATGAACATGATGTGTAGAGAGAGAGGTTCCTAAACCACCTTATGAACATGATGTGTAGAGAGAGAGGTTCCTAAACCACCTTATGAACATGATGTGTAGAGAGAGAGGTTCCTAAACCACCTTATGAACATGATGTGTTGAGAGAGAGGTTCCTAAACCACCTTATGAACATGATGTGTAGAGAGAGAGGTTCCTAAACCACCTTATGAACATGATGTGTTGAGAGAGAGGTTCCTAAGCCACCTTATGAACATGATGTGTAGAGAGAGAGGTTCCTAAACCACCTTATGAACATGATGTGTAGAGAGAGAGGTTCCTAAACCACCTTATGAACATGATGTGTTGAGAGAGAGGTTCCTAAACCACCTTATGAACATGATGTGTAGAGAGAGAGGTTCCTAAACCACCTTATGAACATGATGTGTTGAGAGAGAGGTTCCTAAGCCACCTTATGAACATGATGTGTTGAGAGAGAGGTTCCTAAACCACCTTATGAACATGATGTGTAGAGAGAGAGGTTCCTAAACCACCTTATGAACATGATGTGTAGAGAGAGAGGTTCCTAAGCCACCTTATGAACATGATGTGTAGAGAGAGAGGTTCCTAAGCCACCTTATGAACATGATGTGTAGAGAGAGGTTCCTAAACCACCTTATGAACATGATGTGTAGAGAGAGAGGTTCCTAAACCACCTTATGAACATGATGTGTAGAGAGAGAGGTTCCTAAACCACCTTATGAACATGATGTGTAGAGAGAGAGGTTCCTAAACCACCTTATGAACATGATGTGTAGAGAGAGAGGTTCCTAAGCCACCTCATGAACATGATGTGTAGAGAGAGAGGTTCCTAAGCCACCTCATGAACATGATGTGTAGAGAGAGAGGTTCCTAAGCCACCTCATGAACATGATGTGTAGAGAGAGAGGTTCCTAAGCCACCTTATGAACATGATGTGTCGAGAGAGAGGTTCCTAAACCACCTTATGAACATGATGTGTAGAGAGAGAGGTTCCTAAGCCACCTTATGAACATGATGTGTAGAGAGAGAGGTTCCTAAACCACCTTATGAACATGATGTGTAGAGAGAGAGGTTCCTAAACCACCTTATGAACATGATATGTAGAGAGAGGTTCCTAAACCACCTTATGAACATGATGTGTAGAGAGAGAGGTTCCTAAACCACCTTATGAACATGATGTGTAGAGAGAGAGGTTCCTAAACCACCTTATGAACATGATATGTAGAGAGAGGTTCCTAAACCACCTTATGAACATGATGTAGAGAGAGGTTCCTAAACCACCTTATGAACATGATGTGTAGAGAGAGGTTCCTAAACCACCTTATGAACATGATGTGTAGAGAGAGAGGTTCCTAAACCACCTTATGAACATGATGTGTAGAGAGAGAGGTTCCTAAACCACCTTATGAACATGATGTGTAGAGAGAGAGGTTCCTAAGCCACCTTATGAACATGATGTGTAGAGAGAGAGGTTCCTAAGCCACCTTATGAACATGATGTGTAGAGAGAGAGGTTCCTAAGCCACCTTATGAACATGATGTGTAGAGAGAGAGGTTCCTAAACCACCTTATGAACATGATGTGTAGAGAGAGGTTCCTAAACCACCTTATGAACATGATGTGTCGAGAGAGAGGTTCCTAAGCCACCTTATGAACATGATGTGTCGAGAGAGAGGTTCCTAAGCCACCTTATGAACATGATGTGTAGAGAGAGAGGTTCCTAAACCACCTTATGAACATGATGTGTAGAGAGAGAGGTTCCTAAGCCACCTTATGAACATGATGTGTTGAGAGAGAGGTTCCTAAACCACCTTATGAACATGATGTGTAGAGAGAGAGGTTCCTAAACCACCTTATGAACATGATGTGTAGAGAGAGAGGTTCCTAAACCACCTTATGAACATGATGTGTAGAGAGAGAGGTTCCTAAACCACCTTATGAACATGATGTGTAGAGAGAGAGGTTCCTAAACCACCTTATGAACATGATGTGTAGAGAGAGAGGTTCCTAAACCACCTTATGAACATGATGTGTAGAGAGAGAGGTTCCTAAACCACCTTATGAACATGATGTGTAGAGAGAGAGGTTCCTAAGCCACCTCATGAACATGATGTGTAGAGAGAGAGGTTCCTAAGCCACCTCATGAACATGATGTGTAGAGAGAGATGTTCCTAAGCCACCTTATGAACATGATGTGTAGAGAGAGAGGTTCCTAAGCCACCTTATGAACATGATGTGTAGAGAGAGAGGTTCCTAAACCACCTTATGAACATGATGTGTAGAGAGAGAGGTTCCTAAACCACCTTATGAACATGATGTGTTGAGAGAGAGGTTCCTAAACCACCTTATGAACATGATGTGTAGAGAGAGAGGTTCCTAAACCACCTTATGAACATGATGTGTAGAGAGAGAGGTTCCTAAACCACCTTATGAACATGATGTGTAGAGAGAGAGGTTCCTAAACCACCTTATGAACATGATGTGTAGAGAGAGAGGTTCCTAAACCACCTTATGAACATGATGTGTAGAGAGAGGTTCCTAAACCACCTTATGAACATGATGTGTAGAGAGAGAGGTTCCTAAACCACCTTATGAACATGATGTGTTGAGAGAGAGGTTCCTAAACCACCTTATGAACATGATGTGTAGAGAGAGAGGTTCCTAAACCACCTTATGAACATGATGTGTAGAGAGAGAGGTTCCTAAGCCACCTTATGAACATGATGTGTAGAGAGAGAGGTTCCTAAACCACCTTATGAACATGATGTGTCGAGAGAGAGGTTCCTAAACCACCTTATGAACATGATGTGTAGAGAGAGAGGTTCCTAAGCCACCTTATGAACATGATGTGTTGAGAGAGAGGTTCCTAAGCCACCTTATGAACATGATGTGTAGAGAGAGAGGTTCCTAAACCACCTTATGAACATGATGTGTAGAGAGAGAGGTTCCTAAACCACCTTATGAACATGATGTGTAGAGAGAGAGGTTCCTAAACCACCTTATGAACATGATGTGTAGAGAGAGAGGTTCCTAAACCACCTTATGAACATGATGTGTAGAGAGAGAGGTTCCTAAGCCACCTTATGAACATGATGTGTTGAGAGAGAGGTTCCTAAGCCACCTTATGAACATGATGTGTAGAGAGAGAGGTTCCTAAACCACCTTATGAACATGATGTGTAGAGAGAGAGGTTCCTAAACCACCTTATGAACATGATGTGTAGAGAGAGAGGTTCCTAAACCACCTTATGAACATGATGTGTAGAGAGAGAGGTTCCTAAGCCACCTTATGAACATGATGTGTTGAGAGAGAGGTTCCTAAACCACCTTATGAACATGATGTGTAGAGAGAGAGGTTCCTAAACCACCTTATGAACATGATGTGTAGAGAGAGGTTCCTAAACCACCTTATGAACATGATGTGTAGAGAGAGAGGTTCCTAAACCACCTTATGAACATGATGTGTAGAGAGAGAGGTTCCTAAACAACCTTATGAACATGATGTGTAGAGAGAGAGGTTCCTAAACCACCTTATGAACATGATGTGTAGAGAGAGAGGTTCCTAAACCACCTTATGAACATGATGTGTAGAGAGAGAGGTTCCTAAACCACCTTATGAACATGATGTGTAGAGAGAGAGGTTCCTAAACCACCTTATGAACATGATGTGTAGAGAGAGAGGTTCCTAAGCCACCTCATGAACATGATGTGTAGAGAGAGAGGTTCCTAAGCCACCTCATGAACATGATGTGTAGAGAGAGAGGTTCCTAAGCCACCTCATGAACATGATGTGTAGAGAGAGAGGTTCCTAAGCCACCTTATGAACATGATGTGTCGAGAGAGAGGTTCCTAAACCACCTTATGAACATGATGTGTAGAGAGAGAGGTTCCTAAGCCACCTTATGAACATGATGTGTAGAGAGAGAGGTTCCTAAACCACCTTATGAACATGATGTGTAGAGAGAGAGGTTCCTAAACCACCTTATGAACATGATATGTAGAGAGAGGTTCCTAAACCACCTTATGAACATGATGTGTAGAGAGAGAGGTTCCTAAACCACCTTATGAACATGATGTGTAGAGAGAGGTTCCTAAACCACCTTATGAACATGATGTGTAGAGAGAGAGGTTCCTAAACCACCTTATGAACATGATGTGTAGAGAGAGAGGTTCCTAAACCACCTTATGAACATGATGTAGAGAGAGGTTCCTAAACCACCTTATGAACATGATGTGTAGAGAGAGAGGTTCCTAAGCCACCTTATGAACATGATGTGTAGAGAGAGAGGTTCCTAAACCACCTTATGAACATGATGTGTAGAGAGAGAGGTTCCTAAACCACCTTATGAACATGATGTGTAGAGAGAGAGGTTCCTAAACCACCTTATGAACATGATGTGTCGAGAGAGAGGTTCCTAAGCCACCTTATGAACATGATGTGTAGAGAGAGAGGTTCCTAAACCACCTTATGAACATGATGTGTAGAGAGAGGTTCCTAAACCACCTTATGAACATGATGTGTCGAGAGAGAGGTTCCTAAACCACCTTATGAACATGATGTGTAGAGAGAGAGGTTCCTAAACCACCTTATGAACATGATGTGTAGAGAGAGAGGTTCCTAAACCACCTTATGAACATGATGTGTAGAGAGAGAGGTTCCTAAACCACCTTATGAACATGATGTGTAGAGAGAGAGGTTCCTAAACCACCTTATGAACATGATGTGTAGAGAGAGAGGTTCCTAAACCACCTTATGAACATGATGTGTAGAGAGAGAGGTTCCTAAACCACCTTATGAACATGATGTGTAGAGAGAGAGGTTCCTAAACCACCTTATGAACATGATGTGTCGAGAGAGAGGTTCCTAAACCACCTTATGAACATGATGTGTAGAGAGAGAGGTTCCTAAACCACCTTATGAACATGATGTGTAGAGAGAGAGGTTCCTAAACCACCTTATGAACATGATGTGTAGAGAGAGGTTCCTAAACCACCTTATGAACATGATGTGTAGAGAGAGAGGTTCCTAAACCACCTTATGAACATGATGTGTAGAGAGAGAGGTTCCTAAACCACCTTATGAACATGATGTGTAGAGAGAGAGGTTCCTAAACCACCTTATGAACATGATGTGTAGAGAGAGAGGTTCCTAAACCACCTTATGAACATGATGTGTAGAGAGAGAGGTTCCTAAGCCACCTTATGAACATGATGTGTAGAGAGAGAGGTTCCTAAACCACCTTATGAACATGATGTGTAGAGAGAGAGGTTCCTAAGCCACCTTATGAACATGATGTGTAGAGAGAGAGGTTCCTAAACCACCTTATGAACATGATGTGTAGAGAGAGAGGTTCCTAAGCCACCTTATGAACATGATGTGTAGAGAGAGGTTCCTAAACCACCTTATGAACATGATGTGTAGAGAGAGAGGTTCCTAAACCACCTTATGAACATGATGTGTAGAGAGAGAGGTTCCTAAGCCACCTTATGAACATGATGTGTAGAGAGAGAGGTTCCTAAACCACCTTATGAACATGATGTGTAGAGAGAGAGGTTCCTAAGCCACCTCATGAACATGATGTGTAGAGAGAGAGGTTCCTAAACCACCTTATGAACATGATGTGTAGAGAGAGAGGTTCCTAAGCCACCTTATGAACATGATGTGTAGAGAGAGAGGTTCCTAAGCCACCTATGAACATGATGTGTAGAGAGAGAGGTTCCTAAGCCACCTTATGAACATGATGTGTAGAGAGAGGTTCCTAAACCACCTTATGAACATGATGTGTAGAGAGAGAGGTTCCTAAACCACCTTATGAACATGATGTGTAGAGAGAGAGGTTCCTAAACCACCTTATGAACATGATGTGTAGAGAGAGAGGTTCCTAAACCACCTTATGAACATGATGTGTAGAGAGAGAGGTTCCTAAACCACCTTATGAACATGATGTGTAGAGAGAGAGGTTCCTAAACCACCTTATGAACATGATGTGTAGAGAGAGAGGTTCCTAAACCACCTTATGAACATGATGTGTAGAGAGAGGTTCCTAAACCACCTTATGAACATGATGTGTAGAGAGAGGTCCTAGTACCACTGCTTAGTGAGCACTGATGTGTAGAGAGAGAGGTTCCTAACCACCTTATGAACATGATGTGTAGAGAGAGGTTCCTAAACACCTTATGAACATGATGTGTAGAGAGAGAGGTTCCTA